>NC_053161.1:103967299-104267299 GCF_016835505.1 Polypterus senegalus
AGAAATTAAGTTTTTGAAAAAATGGACTAGCCTGCCACATCTTCATTTCACTCTGATTTTAGGGTGTCTACACAATTGAGTCCTCTGTAGGCAGAAAACTTTTATTTCCATTAAAAGACTTGGCATCCTTTTGTTCCTAAGACATTGCCCTGTCGTTATTTGTATAGATATCCAACTTCATATTGAGATCTGATGTATCTAATGTGTTTCTTTAAAGTGTTCCTTTAATTTTTGTGAGCAGTGTATATATGTGTGTGTATATATATATATATATATATGTGTGTATATATATATATAAATATATATATATGTGAATGTATATATATATATATATATTGTCAGGGATGCCAGGGGCAACGACCCGGCCAGGATGCCGTGAGGGACCGGAAGAGGGTCAAAGCCCACCCTGGATCACGTGGGGGTCACCTTCCTGGTTGCTCTGGGGGCCACGGGTACAGGGCATGGAAGCTCCACCCTGTAGGGGCCCGTGGTCACCGCCAGGAGGCGCCCCAATGCCTTGGGGACCTGTTGCTTCCTGGTGTGGCGGAAGTGCTGGTGGGAAGATTTAGGACGGCACCCGGAGAGCTGCCGGGAGGACAGCCGGCACTTCCGCCACGCTGGGGCGTGGCCAGAGGAGGAATGCCGGGAACCACCTGGGGCTCATCCGGGATCTGGATAAAAGGGGCCATCTCCATTCATTCAGGGCTGGAGTCGGGAGGCGGATGGACGAAGCACAGAAGAGGTGTGGTGGCAGCCCGAAGAAAGGTATTTGTGGCCAGGACTGAGAGTGTTTGGGGTTTTGTGCACTAATGGACTGGGTCTGAATGACCATATCTGTAAATAGTTTCTGTAAATAAAACGTGTGGTGGTGAAAAACAACATGTCCGCCTGTCTGTGTCCGGGTTGGCTCCACAATATATATGTGTGTATATATATGTGTTAATATATATATGACAGCAACACTCATATTAGTGACAAAACAATTACATTAACAATCCATCCATCCATCCATCCATTTTCTAACCCGCTGAATCCGAATACAGGGTCACGGGGGTCTGCTGGAGCCAATCCCAGCCAACACAGGGCACAAGGCAGGGAACCAATCCTGGGCAGGGCGCCAACCCACCGCAGACATTAACAATCATTTTACGTTATTTTTAAAATGTTTCCTTTTCTTTTTCATAACTTCTTTAAAACACTACTTCTCCGCTGCGAAGCGCAGGTATTTGGCTAGTTTACAAATATAAGCTAAAATAACTACAAACAAGAAGACAAATAAAACACTACTATTAACAATAAAATATTTAAGTTAGGAGACCTGGGTTCGCTTCCCGGGTCCTCCCTACGTGGACTTTGCATGTTCTCCCTGTGTCTGCGTGGGTTTCCTCTGGGTGCTCCAGTTTCCTCCCACAGTCCAAAGACATGCAGGTTAGGTGCACTGGCAATCCTAAATTGTCCCTAGTGTGTGCTTGGTGTGTGGGTGTGTGTGTGTGTGTGCCCTGCGGTGGGCTGGCGCCCTGCCCAGGGTCTGTTTCCTGCCTTGTCTTGGCTGGGATTGGCTCCAGCAGATCCCCCGTGACCCTGTAGTTAGGATATAGCAGGTTGGATAATGGATGGATGGAAGTTAAAAATTCCTAAAACAAAAAATATATTTTTTTAAATTATTAATGGATTTGTTAACACAACTTGATGTCAGCAGTCCAACATGAAACAAGACCAATTAATTAAAGACTTTTGGGTTGTTTTAGACATCAGCGTTATAATGGATCTACTCTAAGAACTCATTTCACATGTATTTTTATATTCAGAAGACAATGAATACAGATGCTAGGCATATTTGGCATAAAGCAGCTTAATAATGTTTATGAAGTATAAATGATACCAACTGAAATCATACTGCAGGAATCAGGCAACTCATATCTCTTGAAGGGAAATAAACCAATATTCTATACTTAGGCAGATGCACAGCTTTAAATTATAAGTTCAGCTTTTCAGTAACAGTTGCTTCTAGCACTGCCGAATTTGATACAGTTTTGCACTTTTTCTGAAGGGGCAATGACAGCACAACAAGATTATTATTTTTTTTTAATTCAGGTTTCTTATTATTGCCATCACCACTTTTAAACATTTATTTACTATTAATAAAAATGGTGACAAACAAGGCTGGCAATATACATTTAAATCTGGTTGTTTACTTTAAATTCTTGATTGTCCTCATTTTTTTTTGCTTTTTTCTAAAGCAACTTGCTAATATTTTAATTAGTTGGCTACCATATAGTCCGCATTAATAATCTCTCACAAATCATGTGCAAACGTTTCTGTGTAATACACAAATGATTTTTCTCTGAACAGTTCTTAAGCTAAAAATTATATATATGACTGTTTCTGACACAGGAGGCGAGGTGAAGAACTGGGGAAAAAAAGGTGTACACCAAAGAACACTTCATAAGTAACTCACACTTGGGTCTTCCAGTGCACTCCTTTCTGGCAGGACAAGGGCAGCAGGATGGTCATCAGCCTTTCACCCAAGAAAGTGAAAAAAGAGCCCAGAACCTTTACGATGTACATAGCTTTTTAATGTTAAAACCAAGATTTTGCTGAGCTGCACAGTCTGCAGATTTGGCAATCTAAACAGGAGTAGAAATTACAGTATGTTTCTTTTCAAAACAGCCAACTTTCTAGCAGTAGTTTCTTCACGGGATGACAACTGCATGTTGGTAGACATGGGTCTAACTGCAGCTTGCAATAGACATGACGTATTTCACAGAATGTCCACAACGTCAGTGACGAGTCAGAAAGCCCTTCCACACCCCAACTTTAACCATAGTGTAACCAGGCATATAGGCGTTTCATGACTGATGTGGTGGATGTTACATGACCGACCTCATAAGTTTTGAAGGCTGCAATTACACTTGGTTGTGTTGCTAAGTCACAAACTCTCTTACAGCGTATACTGGGCTGCATTAAAAAAAATACATCTTACTGAGTTCGTCTGACTGCTTATTTAATGTTACTTGTTTACAACTTCATGACTGGAGAAAATACCTAAAATACTTAATAAAGCTGATCTGTGTTTATATAGGATGTAACTGCTGCTCATTTTTGGCAACTGCTGACAAGTAGTTTTTTCATTCAGATCTGCTAGAAGACAGTTAAAGAGTTACATGTTGCCAGCCATGGCATAAAAATCAGGCAGAAAGTAAAAATGCAACTTTACCAGTGCATTTAACAAAATAGTCTTACCATATTTAGCTAGCCTATGTGCTGAAACATTATTTTACTTTAGTGAGTAACAATGATGACAACTGACAAGGGCATTTAACAGACAATTTACCTGTTTTTTCTAAAGAAATGCTATGGCTCTAACATTCGTCCTAATGCTAGTCACTAGCATGAACTTCTGAAGTTAACCAGCTTCACAACAGTTCAATAACTATTGTTGAACAGCTACGTAAATGTAAGCAGATTACCTACAATATAGTTGTCTTGTCTTGCATTATACTTCCAACAGTGCTTACTCTTTAGTCATTTGTGCATTGAGCCATCACTGTTTTTTTTAAAACACTTATCAGTTCTTTACACAATGAACAACCATTTTCTCTGATTTCTGGGTGAAATACTCTCACACAGAGGAGAATTGTACCCAGTGTTTTTAGGAACCTTCTGCCTCTGAATATGGCCTTGATTAGCTTACTCAAAATACAGTACACAGAGTTATAGTATCCTGGTGAACAACTAGTCAATTATGAAAATACAGTATGATTAAAATTTGAAGTTGATTACATTGATTAATCGCAGCAGCCTTTAATCCATCACAGACTGTTTGTATGCTGATACTGCTTATTATATGCAGGGCTTAAACACAGATGTGATCAACTGGAGCATGTGAAAAAATGTTTGTAATACTCACTTACCATAGGTGCACCCAAGATAAATATTTGAGAAGTTAATTATATGATACAACTGATATTATTTTACAGATTCATTCTGCTTATTTTCCTCATGTTTAACAAAGGTGTTTGTTTTAGTCAATACATAATTGTGACTTGTATCCCCATTTAAGCTTTACCAACTTTTTGCACTCTGGGTACTTTGAGCTTCCCTGGTCTCAAAAGTTCAGGAAATAGTTGGGCAATTGGTAAATTTCAAATAGATATATTTGAAAAGAGAAATAAATGAATATACTAAATGTAATTAATGGTTTACAGTAACATATTACTGGATACTCTTATAAATCACTGTTTCATGTTTAACTTAATGGCAATTACTTCAGCTTTCTTTTCATTATATCTAGCTCTGTGTCAGACTCAGGACTCTAGGTGTGATCTTGGCAATTACATTAGGAGAACAACATGTTGGCTTCTGGGCTCAAACTCAATGAGCCAGTAACCCAGATCCAGGTGATCCCAGCATTCCCTGATGACTTATGACCATTAATGTTTTATAGGTAATGGTTTTCTATCAGGTAAGCAAGGATTAACTGGATCCATACATGAGCATAAAACTTGTTGTAGGGTTGTTTTAGTTTGGAATTAAAAATTTTATTTTTCTTCTTCATTTTGGTTGCAACATATTTAATGACCGGTGCAAGGTACTCACTGAATTTCTAGCAATAGTTAGATATTATTTGAAAAACAGTATACCACAAGTAGTCACTCTTCACTGTATGCTGGTTGGCCTGATTTATGTAGTATTTAATGAGTGCCTTGAAATCAGCACAGCACATCTAAATGATATCTACGTATCCTGATTTGGTACCTAGATTGTGCCAATTCAAAAAGTGCTCGAGGAAGAGAAATAATGAAATGTTAAACACAATGGGTTGCTGATAAGGAGAAAAAGTAATAGGATATAGGATCTTTTAATGTAAAGTTTTTCAAACCTCAATAGTAAAATTGTAATATGTAATATATTCCCCAGACATGAAACCCACCCGTTAAGTTTTAGAGCAGTCCAATGAACAACAGAAAATGCTTAAAACACCTGCACTCCTTGCAGTCCTGACCTGGCAGTTACAGAGTAGGATGTGTCGTTTTTATTTTTGTGTTAGCAGGGAATTAATTACATCTAGATACGTTCACTTTTCATTCAACATATTTTAATGATAGAACACTCTGGACTGCTGGGACATGTTCAAATATATCTTTAAACAACTTGTTACATACCTGTAAGGTGTCATGAAACCGGGCACACAGTGCTTTTAAGGCGGCAGCTCTGGTATGTGCTTCTTACTCTGTGCCTTAAACAGTAGTTATAAATGCAACCAGAATGGCCACAATAAGCCAGTGTAAGTTTTTGTTTTTTATTTTCCTTAATTACAGCCACATTAGCCTCCAATGTACCCAACAAACATGCCGCGCTAAGCTGTGTTGGTATAGCAATCCCATCCAGAGTTGACTCTTGCCTTGTGAATGAACAAAGCTGCTGGGATAGGCCCAGATCTCTGTGACCTTGTACTGGAAAAGCCACAATCACAGACAGACAGGTCACTTAATTCAATGCATATATATATATATAGGCAGAAGTTACTGCTTAGTGTAGCAGGGCAACATGAAGTAGTTTCATTCAGACTGCACACAGTAAGTGTCTGTAGTATAGGAGTACTCATGTCTGCTTCTATCTGCTTTTAGCACACATATTTGAGACAATTCTGGGATTAAAGAGCGTCAGTAATAAGATGATCTATAAATATAGCTTGCCGAGAAATTATTCATAAAGAGGCAAGCTAACAGATACTTTGCTAAAAACAACATGAAATCAGAGTGCCATTAAATCTGGCTAAAAATTTTCTTGAACAAAAATAGCAATCACCAAAAAAATAAGTCACTTCACATAATGCAGGCAAAGATAACTCTCAAGGCCAATACCGTCAATTAGACAATGAGGATAATTAAAGCATTTACAAATCTAGATTTAGGCGTTCTATTATGCTATTCCAATTTCCAAAAAAGGACTGTCTGGAAAGGACTGACTTAATTTAGGTCATCCAGATGTGGCTCTCATTGTGGCACTTTACATTCATAATTCAATATTAAACTATTAGAATAAGAAACAAATAAACTAGATAGATAGATAGATAGATAGATAGATAGATAGATAGATAGAACTACTTTATTAATCCCAAGGGGAAATTCACATACTCCAGCAGCAGCATACTGATAAAGAACAATATTAAATTAAAAAGTGATAAAAATGCAGGTATAATAGACAGACAATAACTTTAACAATAACAAACTACAAAAAAACTTAATTCATTGCCAATGAAAACATTGAAAACTGACTGGATTAAGCCCTAAAATGTGCTAGTTTGTTTGAAATAAATAACTGAAAAATCCACAATTCTGCTAAAATCAGCTGGTCTGAAAAAACAAGAGTTAGATGAATGAGGGAATGAAAGTGTTTCGTGTTAATGGAGAACATTGTGATAATGTAATTGTAAAAGTTTCTTAAAACACTAACCACAACGCTTATCCTCTAAATCACTCTTAAATATAGTCTTACATAAAATAGCAGTGTCGGCAGAATAAATTATAATTAATGATTTAAGACTCGTCACTCGTCTTACTCTGCTACACTTTACAATTATCAATTCAAATTCATCTGTCCATTTTTAAACCTCCTCGTCCTGAGCTGGGAACCTGGGTCTGCTCTTTAAATCAGCTCATCGCATGGTCCTGTGGGTCTGCTAATTCTCCGTATATTTCTGATCGCTCAAGAAATCAGGAATGTACATTTTATGTCATAATGGTATGAGTGAGATAAAAAGTTTTGAATTCTTATATGAACCATCTAAAAAAAGACAAATTTGTCTTACTATGGCATATCCTACGCTCCCTATTAATGGGCGAACCATTTAGAAATTTGTGGATTTTCCTGTGAGGTCAGGTCGAAAAACTGAGAACTGTATCTCATCATTGTCATGATACCTACGGTTTAAAACCCAAAAGGCCGAAGAATCGTAATGCCAATGTCTACCAAGGTCTGTGCTCCAAGTGAATCAAAATTTGGCATACCTCTGACATCTCTACACTCGCTTTAGGGCTCCTCAGTTGACACTTGTTCCGTCCAATTTTTCTATCCATTGCCACCGAAATGGTTCGCGCTTCGACTCGTGCTTGACACCAGATGCGAAAGCCCGCGAGGCTTTCCCTCCCACCTCATCGGACTTGAGAAAAAAGATGACTAATGACAGTATATATAAGCGCACTTACATATTTCACGTACGCCAGGATTGATCGCACCCGCGACAACTTCACGCTAGTGACCCTCGCCTTTAATAATAAAAAAGAACACGGAATTTATCCAACTCTCATTAAAGTCGACGGCTCCCATATCCGACCATACTATTTTCTCCACTTTCTTAGAATACCACACTTCGTACGAAGCCATGAACTGTAAAAAGAGGAAACTGCTTATTTCATGGCTGTGTAAATATTATATAATTTCTGTTCGACATAATATTGTTTAAGGTAGACCACAATGTTGTGTCTACAAAGTACACCGTTTATCACGTCCTAGAACTCTTTATTTTTTTTAAGTCTCGAAATCACAACAGTCGAAGGTGCACACCATTCTCATACATGCGCAAAACACATATGCGCCCGCTTTCCACGGGCACATGCAATTATCATTACAAACATCATGTTATCCAACACACATTCAACTTCTTCCCCTGGACTATTAGCTCCGCAGCGACGACCTTCTCACCTCAGAAAACTTAAGAGTGCCAACGTACTCACTCAGATTATAAAGGCGACATTAGTAAATTAATGTACACAAGGGGTTAAGTACATCCAACTAACAATGACTGCAAAAAGGAAACGGACACACATCACCAAAAAACTGATTTTGTATTTATTAAAACTGTATGAATGACCGCTGTATTATTATTTTCAACTGAACAGTTTAAAAGTGCGTTTCCTTTGATATTGGTGCTGAGCTCCTAATTCTTTTTTAAAAGGCAGCGTTCAACCTAAAACGTTCTTCCGTGGGGTTTGACCATGATAGCTCGAACGTTAACGGGGTTGTTCAACTTCAGGACATCTGATTGGAGAGATCCTGCCTGTCTTGAGTTGAACAGATGTGATTGGTGATTACTGATTAACCGTTATCGTCACTGATAACTGCAATGATTTGCAGTCCTGGCATATCCGGGGTTGCTTTTTAGACCCGTTTCAGGATCAGTAAATCCCTATACCTCTAAACGATTTCTCTGTGTAGTTAGCTGGTCTTTTTTCTTTTCTTATTCTGGGTTAGAAAAGAGAAGTTGTGTGAAATTTACATAAAAATTTTAAAATGCATATTTTTGCAAGGTTTTTACATTTCTAACTTTATGTTGTCATTATCTTTTTAATTCGCCCTTTTCGGTGGAGTTTGCTCTCTTAATGGAGTAGATATTGGGACCAACAACACGGAGTGATAAAGGTGTTTCAATGCTTGAATCACTAAAGGTGTCCATGAATAAATAATGAGTTAAGTGAGCATAACGCCTTGCAGAGCCAAATGAAAATCATAATCAGGGTCCACATATGACTTAAAGGAAAGCATGTTCATCTCCATGTAGCACACATAAATGCACATTGTATTCCAATAAAATGAAATTTGTGGTGTCAAGCCTTTCATCTTACAGTGTCTACGCCACTCATTATTAATTGTCATTATTATTATTATTGTCACTGTTAGGATACAACTAAGGGAGGAAACTCCAGAGGAAAAGACGCAGTAATAGGAAAATGATAAAAGGGATAGGAACTTAAAATATGGCAAATATTTTAATCATTATTATCATTATTATGAATGTAATCTCACACTACTGATATTTTCTAAATACAGAAAAAGAGGAAAAACAATTAGCAAATTAAGCAAAGAGATCAGTTAAAAGGTAAAAGAAGTCACTTATTATGAAGCCTTGTGGATCAGAAACCTGTCACCACAGAGGTTCCCCAGGGACTGGGAATAGAAACCACTGGACACAGCTAGAAATGTGCTCAATGTAAAAATGTACAATTTACCATCTACACATTACAGTTTACTGCATCAGTAAAAAAACAAATACCTGCATAATTTATAAAGAAGGCTCTCCTGGAAAATCCTGGATTTCTGGCCACTTTAGATGGTTGATAATGTTTTAGGCTTAAAAAGGAAAACCCTGTAGTAACACATGATGGCCCATTATTATCTGTAGAATCAGGTGTCCAATACTGCATTTTATTTAAATCTAAACTGAACTGAATAATTTATCAGAGCAATGGTGCTGAGAGGTGCCACCCGTTGCAAGGCTGCACTCGGTCCTAATTTGGAATCCTGAGGTCATTCATCATGTAGTGGGTGCGGCAATGTGGTCTATTACTGCATGCTCCCAACCTCTCACCTCACCTCTCTCAATTTACAATTATAGAAATGTTTAAAATGTATATACTTTTAACGCTGTACTCTTAACAGCTTGTGGTTTGTTACCATTTAAACTGACAGGTTCCTACTAATGAATCAAAGTAATACCTCAAAAAATTGTTTACAAATCACTGCATTTTTAGTTATGAGTGTTACAGACAGACAGGCAGGCAAATGAATGTTTAAAAAAGTTATAAGAAGCAATCTTTTGTTTAACAGTATTTTAAGCAGACTGTTGGGAGATTTTGTAGTCTTCTTTTTAAGGCACTATATTGAGATCATAGCATAGCAAATACTGATCACTGTAACACTTCATTTATACTTTTTGATTGAAAACAAATCACTTTAAGCTTTTATGTTACTTCTAATTGAAATAATGTCAAAACAATAATCAACAGTTTACCAGCCCACCAGAACTTATTGTATAAGCTGAATTAGTTAAAGAATGGCTGTGCCAATATGCATTTGCAAAAGAAAAAACAAAAGATTAGAAACAAAGCTTCTGCCGATGAGGTTCCCTTTTCAATGAGAAAAAAATGGCTACATTATTTTATTTAATATACTGATAAGTATTAAACATTTTTCCATATTGGGTCAGCACATGGCATATGTGGGGACAGGTCATTAGAATTAACCTCATGATAGAATGATTTAATGACAATCTAGTCTCATTCCAAAAAGATCAGTCTGTCTGCCAGCTCTACAATTTCTGTATTGTTGCAGCATAGCTGCTTGTTTGACATAGGTAGGCCAGATGATTTTACCAGAAATAAATAATATTTAAGTAAGTATTTTTTTTGATTATTTGCAACATAACTGAACATTAAGGATCTTTTTTAATTAATGATATACTTTTGTCAACATATCCACTGGTTCTGTATTTGGTGAAAATGAGATGTTTATCAGAGTTTATCACAGAGTTTTACTTATTTGTCTGTTTTTCTGAAATATTCTAGATTAAGAACTCTAAAAATACCTCCTGAACCTGTGGGCATTGTAACACATACTACATCGGTGAAGTTTTGAAAATTGTGTGCTGATGGTGTCCTTTAAAAATATCATATTCTATTGTCAAGGCTGTGGAGCTGCAATAACCTGGTACATATGCAACCGTGGCAGACCTTAGATCATTACAGGTAAGAGCTCAGAGTAAAAGGGTTCATAATTTAAAGTATTGGTTTAATACACTTTAATGAAATACTGAACTTATGTAATCTATACTAATAAAAGGCAAAGCCCTCACTCACTCATCACTAATTCTCCAACTTCCCGTGTAGGTGGAAGGCTGAAATTTGGCAGGCTCATTCCTTACAAAAGTTGGGCAGGTTTCATTTCGAAAGTTTACGCGTAATGGTCATAACTGGAAGCTAGACTTATTCCTTACAGATTACTTACAAAAGTCATTTCGAAATTCTACACGTAATGGTCATAACTGGAAGCTATTTTTTTTCCATATACTGTAATGAAGTTGAGCTGGATGGCCGTGGGGGGCGGAGTTTCGTGTGACATCATCACGCCTCCCACGTAATCATGTGAACTGACTATCAACCGATGCGTAGAAAACCAGGAAGAGCTCCAAAAAGCGCTGAAGAAAACATGCATTATATAATTGAGAAGGCAGCGAAACAATAAGAAGCGAGCGAGTGACATATACAACCATATTCATGAGTGCTGCTACTTCGGAAACAAAGCACGGTGTAAACTTAAAGTTTAAATTAAGTTCATAGACAGGCTGCCGCTGGCGTTTGTCATGCCTACGGCTAATGCGGGATACAAGTTTAATGACAGGACGGAGGATATAAACAAGAGTTTTGATCACTTTGTAACTAAGTTAAAATTGCTGGTGAAGGGCTGTGCTTATGCAAATTCCGAGAGACTGTGTTTGTGGGGGGATTGACAGTTAAGGCGGGTGGGGGAGTCACGTCATCATCTCCCTCCCATTCACCTCATTTCTCGCTCCGAGCTGAGCTCCGCAGCTAATGCAGTCTTGCGGAAACAACTTTGTGACTCTGCCACCAAATACTCACAGAAAAATCCACAAGTTAATAAACACGCTGTCTCTAGAGTTTCTCCACACTCTAAATCCTCCAGGCACTACTTACAAAAGGTTACATTGACAATCGTGTTACATTATTTTTAAAATTTTTCCTTTTCTTAGCACAAGCACAGCTGAGAAGCTTTGATGCATGTGCTCCATAACGTGTTAAAAAAATAACGCATTTAATCAAACATTGCATTCCAAGCAAAGGGGAACTTCTGTCAATGCATGATTTCCTGCTACACCGATTACATTGATGCACAAATCAGAGCTACAAAAATGTAACAGTCGGAAGAAAGCGCATTGCTACGACTGATTGGAGGAAAATTTCATTTCAAAAAACTACCCGGTGGAAGCCTTGATAAAAGCATGGTTTTGTGCACATATATATGTATATATATGTGCGTATATGTATATATGTGTGTATATGTATATATGTGTGTGTATATATTATATTATATATATATATATATACACTAATACAGTGTTTGACCCCTTTTCGCCTTCAGAACTGCCTTAATTCTACGTGGCATTGATTCAACAAGGTGCTGAAAGCATTCTTTAGAAATGTTGGCCCATATTGATAGGATAGCATCTTACAGTTGATGGAGATTTGTGGGATGCACATCCAGGGCAGAAAGCTCCCGTACCACCACATCCCAAAGATGCTCAATTGGGTTGAGATCTGGTGAATCTGGGGGCCATTTTAGTACAGTGAACTCATTGTCATGTTCAAGAAACCAATTTGAAATGATTCGAGCTTTGTGACATGGTGCATTATCCTGCTGGAAGTAGCCATCAGAGGATGGGTACATGGTGGTCATGAAGGGATGGACATGGACAGAAGCAATGCTCAGGTAGCCTGTGGCATTTAAACGATGCCCAATTGGCACTAAGGGGCCTAAAGTGTGCCAAGAAAACATCCCCCACACCATTACACCACCACCACCAGCCTGCACAGTGGTAACAAGGCATGATGGATCCATGTTCTCATTCTGTTTACGCCAAATTCTGACTCTACCATTTGAATGTCTCAACAGAAATCGAGACTCATCAGACCAGGCAACATTTTTCCAGTCTTCAACTGTCCAATTTTGGTGAGCTTGTGCAAATTGTAGCCTCTTTTTCCTATTTGTAGTGGAGATGAGTGGTACCCGGTGGGGTCTTCTGCTGTTGTAGCCCATCCGCCTCAAGGTTGTGCGTGTTGTGGTTTCACAAATGCTTTGCTGCATACCTCGGTTGTAACGAGTGGTTATTTCAGTCAAAGTTGCTCTTCTATCAGCTTGAATCAGTCGGCCCATTCTCCTCTGACCTCTAAGATCAACAAGGCATTTTCACCCACAGGACTGCCGCATACTGGATGTTTTTCCCTTTTCACACCATTCTTTGTTAACCCTAGAAATGGTTGTGCGTGAAAATCCCAGTAACGGAGCAGATTGTGAAATACTCAGACCTGCCCGTCTGACACCAACAACCATGCCACACTCAAAATTGCTTAAATCACCTTTCTTTCCCATTTTGACAATCAGTTTGGAGTTCAGGAGATTGTCTTGACCAGGACCACAACCCTAAATGCATTGAAGCAACTGCCATGTGATTGGTTGAGTAGATAATTGCATTAATGAGAAATTGAACAGGTGTTCCTAATAATCCTTTAGGTGAGTGTATGTGTGTATGTATATATTATATATATATATATATATATATATATATATATATATATATATATATATATATATATATATATGTATATTGTGGACGCTGGCCCGGACACAGACAGACAGACATGTTGTTCATCACCACACACTGTTTATTTACACTACTATTTACAATATTACCGTGCTCACAAAACCCCAGTGCCTCTTGCACCGATTCCCCAAAGTCCAGGGCTCACAGTCTCTGTGCCTTTCTTTCCTGGCTGCCTGCAGTCCTCTCTCCATCTCTGTCCACTTCCACCCGACATCCACTGCTCACTGAAGAGAGGCGGCCCCTTATATATGATTCCCAGACGAGCACCAGGTGTTCCTGGCACTCTCGGTCTGGAGGAGGCACAAGCCCTCAATATATGTGTATATGTATATATATATATATATATGTATATATTTTGTATCTGTGTATATATATATATATATATATATATATATATATATGTGTGTATATGTGTATATATATATATATGTGTGTATATGTGTATATATATATATATATGTGTGTATATGTGTATATATATATATATATATACTAGCAAAATACCAGCGCTTAGCAGCAGAGAAGTAGTGTGTTAAAGAAGCAATGAAAAAGAAAAGGAAAAATTTTGAAAATAACGTAACATGATTGTCAATGTAATTGTTTTGTCACTGTTGTGAGTGATGAGTGTTGCTGTATATATATATATTGTGAACCTTGCCCCGCACACAGACAGGCAGACACGTTAATGTCACCCACAAACACAGGTTTATTTTCAATTCTTCTGTACAATTCTGCCCACCAACCCCCAATACCCCTCAGTCCAGGCCAATCCAATGCCTTCTCTTTCTTTTTCTTTCTCTTCTTTTTCCTCTCTTTCTTTCACTCTTTCTCTCTTCTTCCGACCGCCTCCTGCCTCCTCCAGACGTTGCCACTCTTCCATCCGACTCTTGTCATCGACTGGAGGGAGGCGGCCCCCTTAAATAGGAACCCCGATGGGCTCCAGCTGCTTCCCGGCATTCCTCCCTTAGACACGCCCCAGTGTGGCGGAAGTGCCGGCTGCCCACCCGGAAGACGTCTGGGTGTCCCCTGTCGTCTTCCCCCCAGCACTTCCTGGTGTGGCGGAAGTGCTGGGTTCCCGGGATATTCAGGAACTGGGGCGCTGCCTGGCGGTGGCCACGGGTCCCTACAGGGCTGGGCTTACAAGCCCTTTACCCGAGGCTCCCAGCATAACCAGGACGGACGCCCCCTCTCGCTAGCGAAGACACGTGGGTCCGAGCGACACTCCCCGAAAGGGCAGCACGTCCCCAGAGAGGGTCCTACTATGTCCCCAGGGTCCAACACGGCACCCTGGGACATCTCGGTTCGGCACCCCCTCCGACGCCAACGTGCCCTTCTGGTCTGCGCCGCTCTTGCCCCCGCCGTCCCCACCAGCTGGGTCCCCATCAGCCTCCCGGCGGGGAGCCTTCCCGCGGAGCAGCCCGTTCCAGGAGGGCAGGTCCCAAACGACGTTGGCTCTAGCACTCGTCTGGGCTTCGGACCAGTGAAAAGAGAAAAAAGAGGGCCAGGAGCACTGCCAGGACACTCACCCCAAGCGTCCTGTCGGTCTCTATACCGGCAGTGCTCTCGCCCCCCTCCGACAGCTCCCGACTTGCGTGCCCGAGTCCTCCGCCGCAGGTTCCATGCCCGTCCTCTTGCTGTCAGCGGGACCGCTCTCGCAGGCGGCTCGCCCAGCTGCCCAGGGGATTCTCTCTGCCTCCGCAGAAGACAACCTTTCTTATCGGGGAAATCGGCACTCACCCCTCGATTCCCCCTTTTATTCTGGGACGCTATAACGGCTTGAGTCTGCCTATGGGAAAGGTACAGACCCTGTCCGGTTTACGTCCTATAGAGCGACAGGAGACTGTTGCAGGCTTGGGGCGTAGGGCGCTAGGACCCAGGGCACTCGTCAGCCCGTGTCCAGCTAACCCTATCACTGTCACTCCCCTCCCCTTGCATACAGAACTCACCGTCGCATGCAGTATCGGACATCCCCCTACTTGATACCGTTCATTCGGATCACGGCCGAGTTCGGTGGGCTTTCCTTTATGCTGTAAGGAGTCGATTCTACTCACTGTCTCCGTGGTACCAGTCCATCCAAAGATTCCAGCGTCGCGCCGTTCTGACGTCACTGACGCGCCCGCCGTCTCCTTCAGACTTAGCAGTTCAGTCTGGATGGCACCTAGCACCTGCAACATTGACAAGCACAGAAAGTCAGTCGACGATTGACCTACCTGCTTGTCAGTCTTCACCGCCTGCTTTCTGTGAGGCTTCTCCAGCCCAATCGGGTCTCTCCTTGGCATGAGATGGACGTTCCTTGGTCCCACCTCTATACAATCATTGGCGGGCACACAAGACACCAATCCTGTGCCTGTCTCAGGGAAGAACTTCCGGTCCGCGGCCATCTTGGCTCCTCTCCTCCTGGTGCGACGCCATTTCGGCTCTTCGCGTTGCAGCTGATTCTCCATGGCAGATCCTTTCGCCGTCGTTGCGACCGCAAAGCGCCGGGGATCGGCGTGCGATTGCCCTCCGTATGGACCTGGGCAGCCCCTGCCTGCTAAACACCAGTCTCGATGTGCCCTCCCGGGCTGACCGTCTGCAAGCAGGGACCTTACGTCCCGGATCCCTTCTGACCGAGGCACCCGCCCCGGCATGGACTTCACATACGCCACGCCATCCCGGATGTCTTCATGGGCAGCACCCACACAGGAGACCGCTGTACCCCTGCAACGCCCGTTGAAGTTTTGCCGCACCAGGTAGACATCCGACCGCATTCCGGTGGCGATCTGGGGAATTTCACGTCTTTCTGGGGCCGTGAGCACTTCGCACCCTCGAAACCTGTGCGGGGTTGCCTGCTGCTCCGGGCCGTTCACAAAATTTTTGTTTTGGGGTCCCCATCGTGGCACAGATAGAGGGCCCCACGTTGGGCGCCATTGTGAACCTCACCCCAGACACAGACAGGCAGACACATTAATGTCACCCACAAACACAGGTTTATTTTCCATTCTTCTGTACAATTCTGCTCACCAACCCCCAATACCCCTCAGTCCAGGCCAATCCAATGCCTTCTCTTTCTTTTTCTCTCTCTTCTTCTTCCTCTCTTTCTTTTACTATTTCTCTCTTGTTCCAACCGCCTCCTGCCTCCTCCAGACGTTGCCACTCTTCCACCCGACTCTTGTCATCGACTGGAGGGAGGCGGCCCCCTTTAAATAGGAACCCAGATGGGCTCCAGCTGCTTCCCGGCATTCCTCCCTTAGACACGCCCCAGTGTGGCGGAAGTGATGGCTGCGTACCCGGAAGACGTCTGGGTGTCCCCTGTTGTCTTCCCCCCCAGCACTTCCTGGTGTGGCGGAAGTGCTGGGTTCCTGGGATATTCAGGCACTGGGGCGCCACCTAGCGGTGGCCACGGGTCCCTACAGGGCTGGGCTTCCAAGCATAACCAGGACGGACAACCCCTCTCGGTCTGGAGGAGGCACAAGCCCTCCTCCGGTCCTCCTGGGCGACCCAGCCGGGGACCACTATATATATATATATATTGTGAAGGACCGAGGAGACAGCAATAAGGGTTGGGGTTTCCGGCCCCGTATATTGTACAGAAAAAGAACAACAGGTCTTTGAATAAACAAAACAGTTCATACGCGACGCCGACTCCTGCCGCGCCATTTTATTGGGGAGGAGCCGGAAGTGGAGGGATGCCGGGAAGGACCGCAAGGGAGGATGGGAAGGATGACGTCAGGGCAAGATGGCGGAGGAAGGGCGGAAGTATCGCACTGCGGTCAATCCAGGCCTATGGTGCAGGAAGGTCTTTCTTTCTACGGGGAAGCAGAGGGAGAAAGTTAATCCCCCGCCATTCCCTGGCGGCGAATGGTTTCCCAGGTGCTATCGAATCAATCCGCTGCCTCCTACTGGCGCGCGACACGATCCCCCTTAGCCCAGGACCGCCAGGTCGGGCGGACCTAACCGAGAGGTCGTGAATACGAGAGGGCATCGGCATTGGCCTGAAGGGTGCCCGCCGATAAGTGACAGTGAACTTATACGGCTGTAAGTCCAGGAACCACCTGGTGACCCGCGGATTCGACTCTTTGTGTAGGGACATCCACTGAAGTGCAGCGTGATCAGTCACCAGAGCGAATTCGCGACCCAGCAGGTAGTACCGGAGGTGGGTCACTGCCCACTTAATGGCCAAGGCCTCCCTCTCCACTGCCGCGCACCGGTCCCCGGTCCATCAGTTTCCGCTAAGGTACATCACAGGGTGCTCGACACCATCGACGCTTTGGCTCAGCACGGCACCCAGGCCTGTGTCCGCGCCGGTCTGGAGAATAAACGGAGCCCAAAATCGGGCGTCCGTAACACAGGTGCCGACGTTAGGGCCTTCTTTAGGTCACTGAACGCTGTTCTGCTTTGTCGGTCCACACCACGTATAGGGAGCCTTTTGTCAGGTCAGTCAAGGGTGCTGCTCTTCGAGAAACGGGGAACAAACCGGCGGGAGTAACCCGCAAGCCCCAAGAAAGCCTGCACCTGTTTCTTGGGATTCGGACGGTGCCATTCTAAGATGTCTTTAACTTTGGAGCTCTGTGGCCGCACCTGTCCTTGTCCCACGAGGTAGCCTAAATATTTGGCCTCCTTTAATCCAAAAACACTTCCGGGGGTTTATGCGGAGGCCGGCTTTAGCCAGTGTTCGGAGGACAGCTGCGACCTGCAGTAGATGCTCCTCCCAGGTGCCGGAATAGATGACAACGTCATCCAGGTAGGCGGCACTATAGGACTGGTGGGGCTTTCAGCACTCTATCTACCAGACGCTGGAAGGTCGCCGGGCCCGTGCAGCCCAAATGGGAGGACCTTGTACTGCCAGTGCCCGCTAGGGGTGCTAAAGGCCGTTTTCTCCTTTGCGGATGCCGTTAAAGGAATTTGCCAATACCCTTTGTCATGTCAAGGGTAGTCAGATACCGAGCCGCACTCCAGCCGCCAAGGAGGTCGCCAATGCGGGCATGGGGTAGGCATCGAACTTGGAGATCTGATTCAGACGCCTAAAGTCATTACAGAACCTCCAGGAGCCGCCTGGCTTGGAGACGAGGACAATAGGGCTGGACCAGGGACTATGGCTCTCTTCAATTATGTCCATGTCCAACATACGCTTCACCTCCAGTTCGACCTCTGCGTTTTGCCTCCGGAGTCGGTAGGGCCTCTCCCGGACGATTACCCCGGCTCCGTGACTATATCGCGGCTCAATCAGCGCGTCCGCCGGGTGACTCGCCACTACCTCGGGATGGCTCGGAGTGTTTGGGCTAACTCCTGCCGCTGCGTGGAGGTCAGCTCTTCGCAGAGGGTAAGGGCAGTTGTGCTTGCGGAAAGGGAGAGTGACCTATGGGAGCTGGGGGGCACCTCTCTATCTCCAGGGCTTTAACAGGTTGACATGATAGATCCTCTCACTCGGTCGACGATTGGGCTGTTTCACCAAATAGTCGACGAGTCCTTTTCTCTCCTTAACCTCGTAAGGCCCTTGCCAGTGAGCGAGCAGCTTCGAAAGTGGGAGGTCGGGACGAGCACCATAACTCGTCCCCGGGCGAACTCCCTGAGGACGGAGTTGCGGTTGTAACACCGGCCTGCGCTGCTTGCGCACGAGTCACGTGCTCTTTTAGGAGGGGCCTGATCTTTGTGAGTCGGTCGCGCAGTTGCGCACACGCTCAAAATGTTAGAGGAGGGAAGAGCCTCGCCTCCCAGCCTTCTTTTAGGATGTCGAGGATTCCCGGGGTTGTCGCCCGTATAGTAATTCAAAGGGGAGAAGCCTGTAGAGGCCTGGGGTACCTCCCGGTAGGCAAAAAGCACGAGCGGGAGGAGCTGGTCCCAGTTCCTGCCGTCCGCTGACTACCTTGCGGAGCATCTGCTTAAGCGCCTGATTAAACGCTCACCAACCCGCCAGTTTGCGGGTGATAGACTGACGCTTTCAGGTGCTTTATCTGCAGTAATTTGGCTACCTCCTTGAACGTATCCAAGTGAAGGGCGCACCCTGGTCCGTGAGGACCTCCTTGGGTATGCCCACGCGTGAAAACAAATTAACCAGTTCCCGTGCGATGCTTTTAGTATTAGCGAGCGCAGGGGACCGCCTCTGGGTACCGGGTGGCATAGTCCACCATGACTAGGATATACTTGTGGCCACGGGTTGAGGGCTCCAGGGTCCCACCAAATCGACCCCTATCCTTTCAAAGGGATGTCCACGAGGGGAATAGGGACTAGAGGAGCACGGTCCCTCCTAGGAATCTGGCGGGTCTGGCACCGGACAGGATTGACAGAACCGCCGGACCTCCTCATTGATCCCAGGCCAGTAAAAGCGGAGCTTAATCCTCTCCAGTGTTTTTCGCCCCGAGGTGGCCTAGGAGGTGAGCATGTGCCAACTCGCATATCTCCGCCGGAAGGTACGCGGAATTAGCAACAACTTCGCACCTCGCCTCATGGGTAGCCACCGGTACAACAGATCATTCTCAAGGACAAAGAAGGGTTCCCGCGGTGTGGATCCGTCCGCTGTTGAGCTGTTAGGCAGAACGACGCATTCCGGCAAAGCGCAGGGAGTCATCATTCCACTGCTCCCTCTTAAAGGAGGCCGGCGTGGACGAAATTGATGGTCCAGGCGCCGAGAGGGTCTTGGGGCCTGGGCCCGGGAAGAGTTCCTGGCTAGTCCCTTCTCCGCGGAATCTTCCGGTCAAGGTCCGTAGCCACGAAAGGTCCCCGAGACACCAGCCCATAGGGCCTGCCCTTGTGCACGGCGTGGAGGCCGCGGGGGGTGCCTTTTCCCCTCATAACAAGATCCAACGAGGCCCCGAGCGCGAATGGCTTACCGCTGATTCTTTTAGACCAGTCTTGTCCCAAATCACTGGGAAGGGGGTCAGGTAACACAGCGACCGCCATTTGATTGGTTCCCCTTCCAGGTGACATAGCAGTGAGCTGAACGATATGACCTAGTCCCCCATGCACACAGGTGACCAACAAATGCTGTTTTAACCACTGTTGCGGTAAGACAAACGGCGAGCAACAATGGTAATGTTGCTGCCGGAATCAAATAAAGCCACCACGGCGTGCCCATTTAGCAACACCACTCCCGTATTCGGACTCGCCAAGGGATGCGGCGGGGTACAATACCTCTCCGTCGATGTCCAGCTGCAGTCCATAGGCTCCGGGGCGATGTGATGGGGCAGTTTGGCAGCAGGTGACCGGTCTCCACACTTGAAACAGCGGCGGACCCGCCTCTCTCTGGCTCTGGCTGGCGCTTCTGCAGCGCGCCGAGGGGCTCGGGTGGCCGCCCGCCCCTGCCGGTTCCCGCGAGCAGGCTTTTCTGACCCCCAAGTCGGAGGACCGCCAACTGACGCTCCAGGACGCCGAGGAGGCCCGACATGTTCTGATAGGCGTGTCCCCGACCTGCTGGGCGAGGGAACTGGGCATCGATTGACCAGGCCTTCACAGGCCACCCGCCGACCACTTTCCGCCCGCCGGGTCTCTGGCCGTAGCCAGCGCCCATCTTGCCCCAGAACTCAACGCCTGGGCGCGAAGGGCTTTTCAGGGTCAAAGACCCAGTTCCGCCATTCGCCGCCTGCTGGCCCGGCTAATGCCGAGCGGGCCAGTATTTCGGGCTTGAGGAGGTCGTAATTAGCGCCTCCTCCTCAGGGAGGTCATAATAGGCCCGCAGCGCTGGTCCTTCAGGTATGGCGCCAGATGGACGCCACTGACCGCTGCCACTCGCTCCGGTGGCCGCCCTCTCAAACATGCCCAGGTAGGCATCGACGCCCTCGAAGGGCCCATCGGACTAAAGGATGAGGCGGCTGCCTGGGCGGGTCTGGTCTCGCCCGCTGGGCTTCCACTAACCTGGCCTCGTGGCCTCCAGCTCCCGGTGGTGGCGGCTTGCGCAAGCTGCAGCCTGGAGCTGGTCATTCATTGCCTGCAGCACGTGTTGAGGTCCTGTCCCTCCGTCATTCCGGGATCTCTATCCTGCCGCTACGCCATGTAAAGGACCGAGGAGACAGCAAGGGTTGGGGTTTCCGCCCCGTATATTGTACAGAAAAAAAAACAGGTCAAAATATAAACAAACAGTTCATACGCGACGCCGACTCCTGGCTGCGCGGCCATTTTATTGGGGAGGAGCCGGAAGTGGAGGGATGCCGGGAAGGACCGCAAGGGAGGATGGGAAGGATGACGCCAGGGCAAGATGGCGGAGGAAGGGCGGAAGTATCGCACTGCGGTCAATCCAGGCCTATGGTGCAGGAAGGTCTTTCTTTCTATGAGGAAGCAGAGGGAGAAAGTTAATACCCGCCATTCCCTGGCGAATGGTTTCCCAGGTGCTATCGAATCAATCCATGCCTCCTACTGCGTGCGTGATAATATATATATATATATATATATATATATATATATATATATATATATACATATATATATACACATATATACATATATATACATACATACACATATATATATATATACATACATACATATACATATATATATATATATATATATATATATATATATATATATATATATATATATATATATATATATATATATACTGCTCAAAAAAATTAAAGGAACACTTTGCAAACACATCAGATCTCAATGGGAAAAAGAAATCCTCCAGGATATCTATACTGATATAGACTGGGTAATGTGTTAGGAATGAAAGGATGCCACATCCTTTGATGGAAATGAAAATGATCAACCTACAGAGCCCTGAATTCAAAGACGCCCCAAAAATCAGAGTGAAAAAATTATGTGGCAGGCTAGTCCATTTTGCCAAAATTTAATTGCAGCAACTCAAAATTGTACACAGCACTTTGTATGGCCCCTGTGTTTTTGTATACATGCCTGACAACAAGGGTGCATGCTTCTAATGAGATGACAGATGGTGTTGTGGGGGATCTCCTCCCAGATCTGGACCAGGGCATCACTGAGCTCCTGCACAGTCTGAGGTGCAACCTGGTGGCATTGGATGGACCAAAACATAATGTCCCAGAGGTGTTCTATTGGATTTAGGTCAGGAAAGTGTGGTGGCCAGTCAATGGTATCAATTCCTTCATCCCCAGGAACTGCCTGCATACTCTCACCACGAGGCCAGGAATTGTCGTGCACCAGGAGCCACTATACCAGCATAGGGTCTGACAATGGGTCCAAGGATTTCATCTTGATACCTAATGGCAGCCAAGGTGCCTTTGTCAAGCCTGTAGCGGTCTGTGTGGACCTCCATGGATATGCCTCCCAGACAATCATTAACCCACCACCAAACTGCTCATGCTGAATGATGTTACAGGCAGCATAATGTTCTCCATGGCTTCTCCAGACCCTTTCACTTCTGTCACATGCTCAGGGTGAACCTTCTCTCATCTGTAAAAAGCACAGGGCACCAGTGGTGCATCTGCCAATTCTGGTATTCTATGGCAAATGCCAATCGAGCTGCATGCTGCTGGGCAGTGAGCTCAGGGCCCATTAGAGGACATGGGGCCCTTGGGTCACCCTCATGAAGTCTTTCTGGTTGTTTCGTCAGAGACATTCACACCAGTGGCCTGCTGGAGGTCATTTTGTAGGGCTCTGGCAGTGCTCATCCTATTCCTCCTTGCCCAAAGGAGCAGATACTGGTCCTGCTGATGGATTATGGACCTTCTATGGCCCTCTCCAGCTCCCCTAGAGTAACTGCTGGTCTCCTAGAATCTCCTCCATGCCCTTGAGACTGTGCAGGGAGACACAGCAAACCTTCTGGCAATGATACGTATTGACCATGCCATCCTGGAGAAGTTGGACTACCTACCTGTGCAACCTCTGTAGGGTCCAGGTGTCGCCTCGTGCTACCAGTAGTGACACTGACTGTAGCCAAATGCAAAACTAGTGAAGAAACAGTCAGAAAAGATGAGGAGGGAAAAATGTCAGTGGCCTCCACCCATAATTTTCATTGACTTTATGCTATACTCTGATTAAAAAGTGTTCCTTTAATTCTTTTGAACAGTATATATATATATATCAGTGCAATACGCTGCTTGTTAAAACGGATGATTCCCACTCTTACGTGCAAGTCTGCCTGGATATTATGAACTATCGTTTCTGTTCAAGTTTTATTTAAATTTTAAATAGAAGGAATTTTTATTTAGTCGACAGAATATTATTCCGGAATAAATCACCTCAAACCTTAAATAACTTATAATATTTTGCTCTCCATAAAAATATATCCTGTCTAAATTATACAAGTTAGAAATAAAGTAAACGTTAAAAGAACAAACATTCAAATTTCTTTACTCTTATGTAATTTTATATAAAAAATAAACTTAAATTTTAAATATCCCAAAAGATTTTGCTCTCTATAAAAATATATCCTGTCAAAATTATACAAATTCAAATATGAACAAGGTGCATAACAACCTTGAAATAAAAATAAAATGTGTTCTTTTCAGCAATAACAAATCAAATCATTCAGTTGTCTTTGCTCTTATGTCATTTTATCAGATTTGGACGCCTGTCATCTTTTTTTGGCAACAAGTTCATTTGTTTGGTGTGAGGTTCTGTGTTGTGGAGATTCTCAGGTGGGACTGCAGGTGCTCATCAGTGAGGCGACTCCTGTGTGCTGTTTTGTTAGTCTTCATGACTGAGAAGAGCTTCTCACACAGATATGTGCTACCAAACATGCACAAGGTTCGAGCCGCATGTAGACGGAGCTGGAGCATTTTTTGGAATGGAGTGAATAAACTGTGCGGGCCCTGCAGTATCGTACTTTGCCTTCAGTGTGCCATTACACTGCAGCTCAATCACCTCCATCTGAATCTGCACAGGTGCAGTTTCTACATCGACGGCAAATGGGTTGCGAAACAACTCAGAATTCTTTTATTGTTCTTCAAAGCCACCAAAGCGCCGTGCGAACTCAGTGCGCAGTGCGCTCAGTTTATCAGCAAAGTGCGTATTTGGGAACACCGTAGTGCCGACTTGGTTCAACATTACTTGGCAACAGGGAAAGTGGGGCAAGTTGCACTGGTGCATTTGTGTCTCCCATAAAAGCAGCTTCACTTGAAATCACTTTGTGATTTTGCACGGGTAAAAACGTCTGCTGAAGTGTCAGATTCTTCTTTAACTCTTCTGATTTCTGTATCTTGTGCATTGCATTCAGGTCTTTCAGGTTATCTTGATGTTTTGTCTCATAGTGCCGTCTTAGATTAAATTCTGTAATTACAGCCACATTAGCTCCACAAATGAGACACCCGGGTTTACCGGCAATGTCAATAAACATATACTCAGCCTCCCATCGGTTTTTAAAGTCTCTATGTTCAGAATCACCTTTCTCTTTGGCATCGTGGGATCGCTTCGCAATAACTTGCAGCATCATAAGCTAGACTTGATTAACGCGGTAAATGTTCGGCAAGGCAGCTGAAGCGCTGCATTATGGGATCTGTAGTTTATTGTGTTACCAGTGCTTCATATCCTCGGGGCCATTAATAACAATAATATATAATATGATATCGCGGGCCGGATATAATTACACGCCTGGCCGGATGTGGCCTGCGGGCCTTGAGTTTGACACATATGGACTAAATAGAACTTGAAAAGATATATTTTCTCAAATGTAATCGCGCAATTCAGATCGAGTTGACGCGCACTACAGTACATCGAGCCCGTGTGCTATTGTGGTTTTCCCTGCGTGCCTCAATAAGTTACCCTCCCCTCGCTCTTACTTTTTTACCGTTCATCTAATGAATACACTGAGTATGGCTTTACCAAAACAATCATTGATCGCTAATAAAGTATCCATTATTCATAAAGCTTAAATTGGTGATCTGTCTTTCTGCGTTAACCGCATATTTTTTCATACGTCTCAAACCAAGGGGATGCAAGGCTAAAATGAATCGGGAAGCGCACGTACATACTCAGTGCATCCCTCTCGGGAATGGAACCTCGGACGCCGGGCGCTTAGATGCTAAGCTCTACTATTAGCCACGGCGTGTGGTTTGTCTAATTGAGCGTAACAGTGTAATTCGGTTTTTGTTCAGCACTCTTTGGAACTGTTGTTTTTTGTCTGCGCGACGCGCCAGTTCACGGAGCCGCTGAATATGGTTTTATATGTCACTCGCCGCTTCTAATTGTTTCGCTGCCTTCTTAATTATATAATGTATGTTTTCTTCAGCGGTTTTTGGAGCTCTTCCTGGTTTTCTACGCATCACGTGATTACGTAGGAGGCGTGATGATGTCACACGAAACTCCGCCCCCACGGATCTCGAGCTCAACTCCATTACAGTATATGCAGAAAAATAGCTTCCAGTTATGATCATTACGCGTAGAATCTCGAAATGAAACCTGCCCAACTTTTGTAAGGAAGCTGTAAGGAATGAGCCTGCCAAATTTCAGCCTTATACCTATACGGGAAGTTGGAGAATTAGTGATGAGTCAGTGAGTGAGGGCTTTGCCTTTTATTATTATACTAGCAAAATACCCACACTTCGCAGCGGAGAAGTAGTGTGTTAAAGAAGTAATGAAAAAGAAAAGGAAACATTTTGAAAATAACGTAACATGATTGTCAATGTAATTGTTTTGTCACTGTTATGCTTATACATATATACATATATATGTATATACATATATATATATATATATATATATATATATATATATATATATACACACACACACACACATACTATATATATATATATATATAGTAAAATACCAAGGCTTCACAGCGGAGAAGTAGTGTTAAAAAGCAATGAAAAGAAAAGGAAACATTTTGAAAATAATGTAACATGATTGTCAATGTAATTGTTTTGTCACTGTTGTGAGTGATGAGTGTTGTTGTCATATATATATATATATTTACACACACACACAAACATATATATACATATCTATACATATACACATATATACATACATATATATATCTACATATATACACATACATATACATACACACATAAATACATACATACACACACATATATACACACAAATACATATATATATATATATATACATACACACACACATATATAAACATATATATACATATACATACATATCTACATATATACACACACAGCTATTTCAGATCAGTGCAATACGCTGTTTGTTAAAACGGATGACACCCGCTCTTACGCAAGTCTGCGTGGATATTATGAACTATCAGATTTGTTCAAGTTCTATTTAAATTTTAAATAGAAGGAATTTTTATTTAGTCGACAGAAATATCTTTGGTAGGAATGGTAAAAACAGACAGGAATATTATTCCTGAATAAATCAACTCAAACCTTAAACAACTTATAATATTTTGCTCTCCATAAAAATATATCCTGTCTAAATTATACAAGTTAGAAATAAAGTAAACATTAAAAGAACAAACATTCAAATTTCTTTACTCTTATGTAATTTTATATTTTATAAAAATAAACTTAGATTTTAAATATCCCAAAAGATTTTGCTCTCCATAAAAATATATCCTGTCAAAATTATACAAATTCAAATATGAACATGCTGCATAACAAAACCTGGAAATATAAATAAAATGTGTTCCTTTCAGCAATAACAAATCAAATCATTCAGTTGTCTTTGCTCTTATGTCATTTTAGAGCTGGACACCTGGCATCTTTTTTTGGCAACAGGTTCGTTTCTGTTTGCTGTGAGGTTCTGTGTTGTGGAGATTCTCAGGATGGATTGCAGGTGCTCATCAGTGAAGCGACTCTTGTGTGCTGTTTTGTTAGTCTTTATCACTGAGAAGAGCTTCTCACACAGATATGTGCTACCAAACATGCACAAGGTTCGAGCCGCATGTAGACGGACTTTTTTTGTTCTTCAAAGTCACCAAAGCGCCGTGCAAACTCAGTGCGCTCAGTTTATCAGCAAAGTGCGTATTTGGGAACACTGTAGTGACGACTTGGTTTAACATTACTTGGTAATAGGGAAAGTGGGGCAAGTGGTTGTGTCTCCCATAAAAGCAGCCTCAATTGAAATCACTTTGTGATTGTGCACGGGTAAAAACGTCCGCTGAAGTGTCAGATTCTTATTTAATTCTTCTGCTTTCTGTATCTTCTGCATTGCATTCAGGTCTTTCAGGTTACCCTGATGTTTTGTTTTATAGTGCCGTCTTAGATTAAATTCTGTAATTACAGCCACATTAGCTCCACAAATGAGACACACGGGTTCAGTAAACATATACTCAGCCTCCCATCGGTTTTTAAAGGCTCTATTTTCAGAATCAACTTTTCTCTTCAGCATCGTGTGAGCTAGCTTCGCAATAACTTGCAGCATCTTAAGGTAGACTTGATTAACGCGGTAACTGTTCGGCAAGGCTGCTGAAGCGCTGCATTATGGGATCTGTAGTTTATTGTGTTACCAGCGCTTCATATACCCGGGCTTTAATAACAATAATACAGTATATAAAATGATCTCGCGGGCCGGATATAATTACACGCGGGCGGATGTGGCCCGGCCCTTGAGTTTGACACATATGGACTAAATAGAACTTGAAAAGATATATTTTTTCAAATGTGATCGCGCAATTCAGATAGAGTTGACGCGCACTACAGCCTGCATGCCTCAATAAGTCATCCTCCCCTTGCCCTTACTTTTTTACCGTTCATCTAATGAATACACTGAGTACGGCTTTACCAAAACAATCACTGATGGCGAATAAAGTATCCATTATTATTCGAGTATATAGATCATATATATATATATATATATATATATATATATATATATATATATATATATATATATATATATATACCCGCCAGACGCAGCGAGAAGTGTGTTAAAAAGGTAGAAAAAGAAAAGGGAACATTTTAAAAATAACGTAACATGACTGTCAATATACAGTATTTGTTTTGTGAGTGTTACTGGGTGTTGCTGTCATCAAGGATTTGATTATCATTATTTCTTTCAATCAGGTTCGTATTTGTAGGATGTGTTGTGTTCAAGTTACATTCCGTGTTTGTCAATCGTTGTAAAGATGACAGGTTTCATTCATCGATTCGTTTCTTACTGCATCAATAAACAGCTCGTCTTCTTTATCTGAGACCTGACACACTGCATGCACGGGTTTTTTTTACACTGTCTTCCTTTAGCGGGACATTGACTTTTTCCAACGTGTGCTTTGTTTCCGCAGTAGTTGGATTTATGAATATGCTTGTATGTATGAGACGCTTCATATTTTTTGCTGCCTTTTCAATTGTGTAATTCAGTTTTGTTCAGCTCTTTGGAACTGTTACCTTTTATCTGTGCACTGCGTCAGTTCACGTGAGCCGCTCGGTGTACACGCATCGAAGGTTCCCAGCTGTGCTGGTGCCATCTGGTGCTATGTCCGTGGCTGTATTTAATGTTACCTTAGTCCTGGCACTTAAAACTTTCTCTCGCAGTTTCGCTGAGTTTGTGTCAAACACCACCCTGACCATCTCATCTTCCTCTGCATAAGCACAGTCCTTAACCCGTGAATATTTAGTGGCAGTTTGCTATTGGATTGCCGCTGACGGACGGCCTTATATGGGCAGGCACTAAATTACAAACGCCAGCGGCAGCCTGTCTATGAACTTAATTTAAAGTGTAGGTTTACACCGTACTTTGTTTCCGAAGTAGCAGAACTCATCAATATGGTTGTATATGTCACTCGCTCGCTTCTTATTGTTTCGCTGCATTCTCAATTATATAATGCATATTTTCTTCAGCGCTTTTTGAGGTCTTCCTGGTTTTCTATGTACTGCGTGATTACGTGGGAGGCGTGATGATGTCACACGAAACTCCGCCCCACGGCGTTGAAGCTCATCTCCATTACAGTAAATGGGGAAAAACTGCTTCCAGTTATGACCATTACGCGTAGAATTTCGATATAAAACCTGCCCAACTTTTGTAAGGAAGCTGTAAGGAATGAACCTGCCAAATTTCAGCCTTCCACCCACACGGGAAGTTGGAGAATTAGTGATGAGTCAGTGAGTGAGTGAGTCAGTGAGTGAGTGAGTGAGTGAGGGCTTTGCCTTTTATTAAATTTCAGCCTTCCACCCACACGGGAAGTTGGAGAATTAGTGATGAGTCAGTGAGTGAGTGAGTGAGTGAGTGAGTGAATGAGTGAGTGAGTGAGTGAGTGAGGGCTTTGCCTTTTATTAGTATAGATATATATATAATATATATATATATATAATATATATATATATATATATATATATATATATATATATATATATATATGTGTGTATATATATATATATATATATATGTATATATACAGTGGTGTGAAAAACTATTTGCCCCCTTGCTGATTTCTTATTCTTTTGCATGCTTGTCACACAAAATGTTTCTGATCATCAAACACATTTAACCATTAGTCAAATATAACACAAGTAAACACAAAATGCAGTTTTTAAATGATGGTTTTATTATTTAGGAGAAAAAATCCAAACCTACATGGCCCTGTGTGAAAAGTAATTGCCCCTGAACCAAATAACTGGTTGGGCCACCCTTAGCAGCAATAACTGCAATCAAGCGTTTGCGATTACTTGCAATGAGTCTTTACAGCTCTGGAGGAATTTTGGCCCACTCATCTTTGCAGAATTGTTGTAATTCAGCTTTATTTGAGGGTTTCTAGCATGAATCGCCTTTTTAAGGTCATGCCATAGCATCTCAATTGGATTCAGGTCAGGACTTTGACTAGGCCACTCCAAAGTCTTCATTTTGTTTTTCTTCAGCCATTCAGAGGTGGATTTGCTGGTGTGTTTTGGGTCATTGTCCTGTTGCAGCACCCAAGATTGCTCCAGTTGACGAACAGATGGCCGGACATTTTCCTTCAGGATTTTTTGGTAGACAGTAGAATTCATGGTTCCATCTATCACAGCAAGCCTTCCAGGTCCTGAAGCAGCAAAACAACCCCAGACCATCACACTACCACCACCATATTTTACTGTTGGTATGATGTTCTTTTCTGAAATGCTGTGTTCCTTTTACGCCAGATGTAACGGGACATTTGCCTTCCAAAAAGTTCAACTTTTGTCTCATCAGTCCACAAGGTATTTTCCCAAAAGTCTTGGCAATCATTGAGATGTTTCTTAGCAAAATTGAGACGAGCCCTAATGTTCTTTTGCTTAACAGTGGTTTGCGTCTTGGAAATCTGCCATGCAGACCGTTTTTGCCCAGTCTCTTTCTTATGGTGGAGTTGTGAACACTGACCTTAATTGAGGCAAGTGAGGCCTGCAGTTCTTTAGACGTTGTCCTGGGGTCTTTTGTGACCTCTCGGATGAGTCGTCTCTGCGCTCTTGGGGTAATTTTGGTCGGCCGGCCACTCCTGGGAAGGTTCACCACTGTTCCATGTTTTTGCCATTTGTGGATAATGGCTCTCACTGTGGTTCGCTGGAGTCCCAAAGCTTTAGAAATGGCTTTATAACCTTTACCAGACTGATAGATCTCAATTACTTCTGTTCTCATTTGTTCCTGAATTTCTTTGGATCTTGGCATGATGTCTAGCTTTTGAGGTGCTTTTGGTCTACTTCTCTGTGTCAGGCAGCTCCTATTTAAGTGATTTCTTGATTGAAACAGGTGTGGCAGTAATCAGGCCTGGGGGTGGCTACGGAAATTGAACTCGGGTGTGATACACCACAGTTAGGTTTTTTTTTTTTTAACACGGGGGCAATTACTTTTTCACACAGGGCCATGTAGGCTTGGATTTTTTTTCTCCCTAAATAATAAAAAACATCATTTAAAACTGCATTTTGTGTTTACTTGTGTTATATTTGACTAATGGTTAAATGTGTTTGATGATCAGAAACATTTTGTGTGACAAACATGCAAAAGAATAAGAAATCAGGAAGGGGGCAAATAGTTTTTCACACCACTGTATGTGTGTATATATATGTGTGCGTGTGTGTGTATGTATATGTATATACAGTATATGTAGATGTGTGTATATATATATATATATATATATATATGTTTATGTAGATATGTTTATATGTATATGTTTATCTGTGAGTGTGTATGAGACAGCAACACTCATAACAGTGACAAAACAATTACATTGACAATCATGTTACGTTATTATTAAAATGTTTCCTTTTCTTTTTCATAACTTCTTTAACACACTACTTCTCTGCTGCGAAGCGCAGGTATTTTGCTAGTAATACTATAGAAGCACTGTAGCAGACTAAATAAATATAATCAGCCTCCATCCAATAATATCAAGGCTGACTAATCCTTAAGTGGGTTCAATCTCCAAATGGTTGACCTTGTACAATTAATTAATCCAAATTATAAAGGACTTCAAAAATGTAAGAGATTTCTTTCAGTACTGTAACTGCAAAGTGCCTTGGATAGTGTTCCCTATAGTGCTAAAATAAACTATAAATATGATATTAATAGCTGCTAAAGTATGTCAAGAGCTTGAATAGCAGTTTTGGGAGAAACATCCATCCATCCATTATCCAACCCACTATATCCTAACTACAGGGTCATGGGGGTCTGCTGCAGCCAATCCCAGCTAACACAGGGTGCAAGGCAGGAAACAATCCCCAGGCAGGATGCCAGCCCACCACAGGGCACACACACACCCCCACACACCAGGGACAATTTAGAATCGCCAATGCACCTAACTTTCATGTCTTCGGACTGTGGGAAGAAACCGGAGTACCCGGAGGTAACCCAGGCATACATGGGGAGAAACGTTGTCTTAAAAAAACAGAAAGCCTCATGACACATTTTATCCAGGTTTATTTCTAATAGTAAGCTTAATCTTGTCAGGCACACTGTTTATTATGTTTTTTATTCCTGAAAATTTAAGCTCAACTTTGCACTTATCCTTGCTCCAGGTTAAAATATGTATGCATGTCACAGGAGTTTGCTGCTAGTAAAGGTACCTCTTGTACAAAATTTGGTAACGGCTAGTATATCATTTTCCATGCATAGCCCATTCTAAAAATCTGTGCATTAGATTAGTGGGCAACTCTAAACTTGCCCAGGATCAGTTAGTGTATGTGAGTAAGTGTTCTCTGTGATGGATTCCTGCTCTGCCATACCAAATGAGCAAAATTGTAAATGAAACCCATACTTGAAGGACACCTAGCCAGAAAGTCAAAAGCAAAAAAAGAGCAAAGAAACTGAAATTGAATCCACAAACTTTGACACAGAAAATACACGTGGCTCCAGCTTAAATAATGTCATGCTGATGACATCACATGATGCAACTTCAAAAGCCACATTTTTGCTCGTTTGTGTATCAGCTGTTTGCTCTTCTTCTTTGATGACACTTTCTGGTCTACTATCTGTTTTTTTCTCTGATTGTTCACCCATCGAGTCCTTATATTTTCTTATCACTGAGTTACTTTTTTTTCAATTTTCAGATCTGCTATAAACAACGCCAGCAGTGGCTATAACTATTCCTGGTTACCAGAGTCACACTTCATACCCACAGAGTAAACTGGAGCCCAAATCAAAAGTGAAAGGTTTTGGGTGAAGAACACATTTTCTGGAACAAGAATGGGTTTGTACATTTATTTATTCAACCTAGTCAACTTTTTCTTTTTAAATATTGCTTTGGAAATATTTTTTCTTACATTGTTCCCTGTCTAAATTAACTGTGCTCCATCTTTTGAAAACATATGAAGAACATAATTTAATTACAGATGTTACCCATCAAAATTCATAACTTGGAAATTATTACTCACACTGAACTTCACAAATGTTAATAAGAAAAAGAAAGTGGACCCATCCCAAACACTCTGGTATTACATAACAATCACCAAACATCAATGGAGTATGCCACAATTTTGCTAATATAAATTAAATTAAACAGTTAAAAACAATATCACTAAAAATTCAAAAGTTAACCCTGATATGCTCCTTCATTATTTTAGTGGTAAAAGAGGTGATGTGTATTAGGAACAAAAAAGAGTGAAAATGATCATTATTCCTATTTTTGTGAATTTCACTTGTGTCAGGTCAATAACCACACTGTAGATACAGGATATTAATAAAAGAAATATGCAAAGCTTACAGGGAGAGAAAGTACTAGTGGGACTGAAAAGCTTAAAATCATCAAGTTGCTAGGGCCAGATAACAGTTAAAGTGCTGAACAAATTTAGTTATTACATATATAAACCCTTTATGAATATTTTTACAAAAATTACTGCCTACAGGGAAAATTCTTCATGACTGGAAGCTAGCAATTTTTACCTTGTTACGTAAAAGAAGTGACTGGGACCAGCCATCCCCATTATCTACAACCCAATTAGCTTAGTGTGTACCACAAGTAAATTAATGGGGACAAACTCTTTACCTCAACACACTTACTCACTTACTTGAGAGGTCATGAGACTTTGCCAATCTTGCATACATGTATTTTATGGAATTGGAAAAAGATTATAAGTTTTACCTTGTGGTATCTTGAGGTGCTGTAAGGTGATCCCTGGCCTGCTGCATGCCAGTCAGTACTTGTATTTTGTAGAGCTTAAGTTCTGTCTGCACATTTGGCATTAAGTCAAGTCCATTCAATGCGGTTGCTGGACTCCACCAACAGCATGTCTAGTCACCTGTCCTGTTTATGATTTTCATGGAAAACCTATCAAGGAACAGCCAGAATTGGAGATCATCCGGTTTGGAAGCCTAAGGACTTTATCATTACTGTTTGTGGATGACAATGTTCTCATCTCTTTATCAGAATGTACTCTCAGGCAGTGTTTCTTTACTGAGGCTGTGATGAGAATCAGCAACTACAAATAAGGTCAAATACTTCACCTGAAAAAAGTGAGGTTTCTGCTCAGATAAGGGGTTAACAACTGCACCATGTGAAAAAGCTAAAAGTACTTCAAGGTCTTGTTTACAACTGAAGGCAGAGACGAATGGGAGATTGACCAATCAATTGGTGCAGCAACGGCAGTTTTGTGGATATTATACTGGATCATGAAGCAGGTATTAAATCCTCAAAGTTTTCACTTTACCAGTTAAATATGTTCCCAATCCTCACCCATGGCCACTGATCAAAAGAATGAGATAACTAGTACAAGAGGCTGAAATGCTGTACTCACTTTACATGAGTCACCCCATAATCAGTGGATAGCCAAAGACTTGCCCACACAGTGAGTGGGTTACAATCAGATGGGATCCTAAAGACCTGAAACATATCACCAGTTGGAACCCAGATGATGAAGTAATTGTCATGCACCTAGAAGCAACATGCACATATGCATCAATACAGTGCCATAGGAGAATATAATCATTTTTTAACTTCATTAAAAAACACTGGAAATGATGTTCGAAAAAAAGTAAAAGAAAAAGGAACAGTCGTTAGCCAAATAACTGCACATATTGCTTCAATAGTAAAACTGGCTAAAGTCAGGTACAAACATTTGTAAACTGTGGACTGTATATCTTTCCTACAATAGTGTCCATGAAGTCACATTATGCTCTAGTGTTCTAACATTACAACATTTTATGTTAAATACACTAGAATAACTGAATCACGAATTAAAGAGAAAGAAAGTACTTTCTCACCTAACAGGTCTAAATGCTAAAATAGTATTTTTACAGGAAACCCACTTACTAAGTAAGGATCAGTTCCGGCTGCAAAAAGACTGGACTGGCCAAATGTTCCATTCTAGTTTTACAAAGAAAACTAGAGGGGTGGGAATTCTCATACATAGAACAGTACCATTTGTAGCATCAGATGTAGTATTGGATCCTGAAGGGAGATATGTGATGGTCATGGGAGACTTATCTAACTGTAAAATGATTTTGATAAATGTTTATGCACCTAATGTTGATGATAAGGAATTTATACAAAATTTATTTGCATCCATTCCCAATCTGAACACTCATAAACTTATAATGGCTGGGGACTTTAATTGTGTTCTAAATCCACTTTTAGATAAGACTTCCTCCACAGGGGGAACGGCAACTAACAACGCAAAGATAATTACAAAGTTTATAACTGATCACAACTTATCAGATCCCTGGAGGTTTTTAAACCCAAATTCAAGAACATATTCTTTCTACTCACCAGTACATCATTGCTACTCAAGGATTGATTACTTCTTTATAGATAATAACTTCTTGCCTAAGATTAAATCTTGTAAATACGATGCTATTGTTATTTCAGACCATGCTCCGATGATCTTGGAGCTGAAATTACTAAGCCCCATACACTCACCCCGCAGATGGCGCCTCAATCCGCTTCTATTAGCTGACGAGAATTGTACTGAATTTATATCCAAACAAATCGAATTCTTTCTAGAGACAAATACATCCCCTGAGATCTCTGCAGGAACACTCTGGGAAACTCTTAAGGCCTTCTTAAGAGGACAGATTATCTCATATCTTTCCCACAGAAATAAATCCGAAGCGAAGAAAGTAGCAGAGATAAAAAGCGAAATTACTAAAATAGATGAAGAACATGCCAGACTACCAAGCGAGACTCTACATATCCCTCCTAACCCATTAACAGCTGTGTTTGATGTTCTTCCAGAGGGTCTTAAAGTGGAGAAAGACAAACAAATTGTGATTGCATTCACTACACTGTTGGCACGCAGACTTATTCTGATAAACTGGAAGAACCCAAACTCTCCTCTTTTAAGTCAGTGGGAAACTGATGTGTTATATTATTTAAAATTGGAAAAAATCAAATACTCAGTTAGAGGATCTGTGCAGACTTTTTTCAAAACATGGCAGGATCTAATCAGTAATATTTTGAAATGATTTTATAAAGCACAGAGAATTTGTTGATTTAGGTATTTTTACAAGCCTTAAATTTTACACCGTTTGGCTTGCTCTCTCTCTCAAGGGTGGGGATCGATCTGTTCTTAGCATAATTCTTTTTTTTTTTTTTTTGTAAAAACTTGATTGCTATGTATTGATTGTAATAAAATTAATAAATAAATAAAAGGAAAAAAAAAAAAATACACTAGAATAACTAACGTTCTAATTCTCTGATTGGCTCGGATTACGTTTCCTCCTGGTTATGAAATCTTGTAGTTTATCCTGACTTTGATCTACATCCTGACCTTTTAAAAAATTTGTTTCACATCTTCATGGTTTCAGCAATTGGCTTGTTATTTTGATTTTGGGAGTCCCCCAGAATCCCTTTTCATTTTAAACTACAAATACCCAGTGCAGGTAGTACAATATGAAGTTCATCAAAAATTCACACACCCTAATCCTGCTATCAAGCAGAGACATAACAGGGCACAATTAAAAGGTTCTAAAGTGGGGTCATTGAGGTTAAACAATGAAAAAGTTGTGTATTCAGATGACTTCTTAAAAATAAAATACCTCATGTAAGCAAACAGGTACTGCTATTGTGAGTGAAGTTTTTGTTTAAAATATTCTGGCCCAAAAAACACTTGTACATATTTTCGGGGTCTCCGTTACTTCACATACGGGTCTTCCCTTTGATGCATTATTTTAGGCTTTATTCAGCTTGAGTGGTCCAAAAATTTGACTAAGGTCAGACATTTACAGTTGACTCTACGTTTCAAACACATAAAGGGCAAGAGTTTAAAGCGTGGTCTACAGAATCATGGTGATAATCACAGTAACAGAGCAAAGTGACAACTAAATCATTCGTATACTGTATAGTAGTTAGTTTATTATTTAGGTATTCCTAACAGATTGAAGTCTTACCTTCATGCCCCTAAATGAATTCTGCACTGTTATTTTCAAGAGGACTAGCTCTAAAAAATGCCACCCATGGAGCACTACATCCTATTTGTTTGCAGACAATGCCAGTTTTACTTCAGTTCCACTCCTTCCTACGTTGCACATATTTGTTTGCAGTGATAGAATAATTTCAAACTTTCTTGACACTCTTCAAACATTGTCTTTCTCCAGTTCAGTTGATCTCCAATAATGCTCATCTTTCCTTTAAATTATTTTTATTGTCTGCCTGGAAAGGTTATCCTATCATTCGATGCAGCCAATGATATATACACCGCTTATGCTACGTCAATGCTGTCAGGCTGGTTCCTGATGCACTAACTTTAGGACTGAGATATTTATTACAGATGACTGGTGTAGTGTGGCTCAAATGAGATGACTGGCTAAGGTGCAGGCTGCAATGCATGGGGTAAAAACCGGAGTTTTCGCCCCAGGAGCCCAGTGTTGATGAGTGGTTTAGGGAGCACTCCCTTGGTGAACATAAACTGATTCTACTGGCTGAAATCCCAATCTCTGAAATACAAATTCAGTAATGGTGTTTGGGAATCTAGAGTTTTCAGAAAAATAATTGTAGTAAAATAAAAGTTGGAATTAAAAAATGGAATTATGCTAAAAGTAACTGTTGGCCACAGGTGGTCTGCCAGTTTGTTGTCATTAGCAGAGTGATCCTTTGAAAAATTTTGAAAGCTAATGCACTAATAGGGACTACAAAATTGCAACATAAGCATAATGACACCATATTATCTTCTCTTGGAGACTCTTTATAAGTCATTACCTCTTATTAAAATCTAGCTTGTTCTAGAAAATATCTTAAAAGAGTTTCTTCTGCCTACATATCCAATGACCTTTTGGCAGTGTTCTTTCATATGTATCCTGCAGTTTAATTGTGTTTATGTGTAAAACTAAAGAGTATCAAAAATATTTTTTCCAGTTATATCCCAGGCATCCACAGAGAACTGGGTAGGCTCATGGAGACCACATAAACCAAGGGGACCGATTGCAGCACACTATAGCAGTCCAGGGCCAAAATATGGACTCCCAGGTTCTACAGGTATGAGGTCAGCATTGGTAACGAACACCAAAGAATTCTCTTATTCTAAAGAGAGACATGGTATATCTCACACTGACAAAAAATTTGATTCTGACTAAATTGGCTTTCTGATAGTGGAAAAAAAAAATAACTACAAGCAGATAGTTCTGTTAGTTACTAAATTAAAGTAGAAATTTTTGGAAAAAAAAGTTTTACAGAATTATATACAATGGTGTAAAAACTGAAATGTTTAATTCTGACACTATGCATATTTTCTAAATCTCAAAATGCTTGAGCATTTAATAATTTACCTGGTTATGTCTACAGACCTTAAATGACAATGTAATGCCATTTCTTACATCGCCTATAAATACTAGATATAATACCGTGTTCATGACCTACAAATGAGTTGTACTTCATAAAGGCTGTTTATTAACAACTTTATTTCAGGCAGGTTGTTTTTTAACATACTGTTTTATGATGAGAAATTCAGTTTTGAATGTTCCCGTATAAGTCAAGCAATCTTGATACATTATTTTATTATTTTTAATTTTGTAGGAACTCATAATCATGATCCCAGAAAACACCAATTCCCTGCATATAGTTTTGGACTTCGTCACTGTGCACTCAGCAGGGAATGCTCTCCAGGCCCAGCATATTTCGTACCACCTTGCATCACTCGGACTGGAAAGGAAGGTGTCCCCTCCTATTCATTGTATGGACGTCACAAGGAGTTCAACAAATTTCGGACTCCTGGTCCTGGTGAATAGCCTTTTGTAATTTCATGAAGAAATCCAACAATGTATTTACAGCAATGGTAACTGAAAATATAAAAAATAGAAAGTTATTTTTGCAATCAAAACAAACTTTAATAATAGTGTCCAGATCTTAAAAATGAATATGTTTCATTTTTAAATGACTTAACAGTTGTGTATATTCTCGTTTTAGGGCATTATTATCCCGAACATTCTGGGAAGAATGTATTTACAACAGCTCCAGCATACACCATGGGTTCAAAATGTAAAGGGTTTAAAAATGAACAAAGTCCAGGTATCTAAATACATTTTAACTATGAAATGTTTAAGTAAATCTAAACAATTATTTTTTAGCATGTTAATTACTATTAGAAGTAAAGAAGAAAATATCGGCTTTTAGTTTCTGGGACTTTTCAATTAAATTGACTAACTCTGATCCATTCCAAAACCAAAATGAGAAATTAAATTCCTGAGAAACAGTACTGAAGGCTTATGGAGTGTACAATTCTCTAAATTTACAATAAGATTGTTCCTTTATAAACATCCTAAAACCTTTGTCACATGAGCCACATGTTCTTAAATATCTAGTGGGAATATAAAAATATTATCCATATATATACTAATATATAAGTAACCCTGAAATTGTCATTTACAAAAAGCTGAACACATGGTTTCAGCTATCCATCCATCCATCCATCCATTTTCTAACCCGCTGAATCCGAATAGGGTCACGGGGGTCTGCCGGAGCCAATCCCAGCCAACACAGGGCACAAGGCAGGAACCAATCCTGGGCAGGGTGCCAACCTACCGCAGGACACATGCAAACACACCCTTAAACCATGTTAAATAACTATGTATCCATAATGACCAGTAAAAGTATTAAACAGTTGTTTTCCGCTCATTCCCTATTTGAATGCAAATCAAATTATGTACATGATGAAGATGAAATTTAATAAACACAGTGGATCTAATTTTCTAATTAGTGATAAAAGAAATCAATGGAAAGAGATAATTATTTTTAACTATATTTTAATTATATCATGGTAATCAAATCAGCGATGAAGAGAGAAATCTTTATTAAGGAAAAAATGGAACCAGCTCTAAATAAACTGCATAAAAGTCTAAACAATCAATTTTTTACATTTTTAGATAAACGCCCCCTGCATTACTTTTGATTCAGGTCTAGAATTTGCACAGAGATTCCTCTTTGGAATGGGAATACTAGGAATTAGATCAATTGCACAAATATATTCACGGTATAAAGGAAGTTCCAGACTTTTGCTTACTGAACACATCCCATAGCCACTGTACTGATGAAGCAAAATTTCTGCAGAGAAACATAGGGGTTGCAGATGTAGAAATTACCAGAAAGGTTTAAGGTAAAACAAGACACTTTTATTGATAATCAAGGACAATTCAAACAAAAATTCCCCAAACCATCACAACAAAAATAGTATGCTTTGTCTAGCTCACTCTCACTTATTTTTTTCTTTTTTAGAAGCTTTAGTTCTTGATAGTACTTTTGTTGTTTTTTTAAATTCATTATTTATTTTTAAAGTCTGGGAAATTTTCTTATCATAAAAATTAAGAAATAGAGCTGAGGTGAGTAAACCAATATGTGCATCAAATTTATCCTGTTCAGCCTGCTTAATTTCACTCTATTTAACTAACCATCTCAATATCTATAGTAACTGGTCCAAAAATATGTTCTAACAGAAAAGAATAGGAAGATAAACTTTGTAATGTGACGAGGAGATATATGGCAAATACATTTTTGTAATAACACAAAAAAGGTAAAAATATAACAGAAAAATTCTTAGTTCAAAACAAGCGGAGGTCAAAACTAGAAAATAAATAAAATGAAAGTAACAAAGTCCAATAAAACAAAGGTAACTATCAGAATAACAAGCAATGATCAAAGTCTTTATTAGCATAAGAAACCACTAGCTAAACCCCACATTTGTATTTCTTTGTTGAAATTTCTTTATTGGAATATATACTTATTAGACAATGTAGTATTGACATGTAATATTAGTATAATATACAAGGTGAGTCAAAATTATGTTAACATATGAATGGCGGAAACAATTTATAAACATACTTCATATGTGCAAGATGATTTACAGTCCCAATTATGTTCAACACATGTATCATATATGGCACATAAATTGTCCACAAAAATTGTAAATAAGCATATACATAGCAGTAACCTTAGTGTTAACATAATCTTGACTCACCCTGTATAATAATGACCTCTTCACATCACATTATGCAACTTCTTACTGTGATGCATTTAGCAAAAGGCGGCCGCTAAAGAAACAACCCTTCACAAAATGGAGTCACCCTTCATCTGAAATAGGAAAACGAAATGGCATCATATTAAATAAAATAATGATAAAAGTATTCACATGTTCAAACTTATTTTTACTTTTTTAAATTCATTTTAGTGATTAACAACAAATAACTGAACACTCACAAAGTTCTTTTATTTTCTCAAAAAAAAAAAATATTGCTTGTTGATGGACTTTAATAATAACTAAGAAACAAATAACTAAAAGATACTGTAATCTTTTTAGTTAGCCAATAAAAGGTGTCATTTTGCTTGACTTCTCACTAAGAAAATTTTAGAGAATGTACTAAAAGAAGGACTGGGCTTTTCCCAAATTAAGAACTAAATTCTTACTCAATAAGTACAAACCTAAAACCACAACAAATTGCATCCCTAAACACTTCAATGTTGAATTTGGTTTGGTTAATGCAATTTATTAACAAACGTTCTAAATAGTCTGTGGTACCCTGAACGAACAATGAGTTATAAAAACAACCATTTGATTATCCAAACATTAAGTAAGGAGCTACATGCAGAAAAATCCAATGCCTCAAGAAAGAAACAGAGACATCAGTCATTTCATAGGGTAGACACAGATGATTGCACAGATGGAAATACACCCCCTTGGGCTCAATTAAAGAAATAAAGAGCATTAAAAAATAATTCATAGAACACAAAGTAATTAAAAAAGGACAAAGTGGTTAAAAAGACAAAAAAGTATTCAGTAAATAATAAAAACATCTAATACCTGGGAAGAAACTCCAGCAAGATCTTATATTCACCCTAAACCTGGCTTGTTGCCACAGGGAGAGGAAGTGAAGGATTTAATTGGGCTTCACCCCTTAACAATTGCAGATGCCGTCCTCTATGTATTTCTTCCCTGTTACCGACCCTGCTCTAGCCCATCCTCCTACATATTTTTGCAGTTATATTACAATTATGTAGAATCTACTAACGTCAGGTATGTAAAAAAATCAGGTATATGCAGAAAGTCTAAAAAGAGCAGGTGCTAAATTCATGCTAAGAAAGGTACACATTGCCATGAGGAGAATTTATAACAAAAATGAATTAATTCATTGCACATTGACTGCTTCTGATTATAAAGTCAGGACCTAGATGAGGTCAAGAGGGAGGGTCCCCATTTCAAAAGCAAAGGGCAAAAAAGACTGTGAAGCAGCAATTGAAGTATAAAGAGCAGGTGCTAGGTAGGTCCCTCAGCCACAGTTCTGTATGAACCCTCTTCCTCTCTGAATTGTGCTTCATTAAAATGTGTTGCCTGTTGATTCATTAATTCCTAGGATAAATGATCAGCCTGACTGATATAATCTATCACCTGACTTTGCATATTATCTAATAAGATATTTGCAGTAGTTGCAGCTAAAGGAAGTACCCATTTCACAGATTCTACAGTATTTTCCATTATTACTAGTAAATTCTGATAAAAAGCCTATAACACACTCCTTTAGCTTTATCATACTTGGCCAGTATTCATGTAGCTTGGAAGGATGCCCTTGTTGATTGATTATTCTTGTTGCATTAGTTTGTCTTCTAAGGCTTGATTTTCCTGAATTGGCCTTCAGGCTGTTGTGGATACGATTCATAAGCTGCCAAGGTTCTGAAAATAGTGGCGCCACACATTGTACTCTTATATGAGAGTGACGGTTTCATTGCAGATCAGACTGGTCAGCTGAGTATTTCAGAACGATGGCATTATAAAGATGCACTTTTCAGTCCATTCATCACTGAAATGATGATCCCCTGTATCAGGGTCAGCCCATTAGAAACAGACTCCATATGCTAAGCTGCCTACACATAAATAGATCTGATTGGTCTGTGTGTTATGAGCACCAGAATCCATAATAGGAGACCATGTATGGACTTTAACATAAATCCACATTTGAGATCTAGTTTTAACCAAAAGAATTACAACAAGTAAGTAAAAACAAACTATTCTTGTTACATATTCTTAAAACTGTGGAGTTGAGGCTGTGACAAAAGAAAGCTTTGTGTATGGTATCTGCACAGAGTAAACCATTGGGAATAAAATGAATAGAATTTTGACTATTCATCATGTTTTAAGTATGTGTTAAAACAGGATGTTCTCTCATGGTAGTACTAGACTTGGATTCCTTCTGTAAATAAGCATACTGTGTCTGTACAATAATATGACCATATTTTACTGACCACAGATAACAGTTTGCTTAAATTGTAGAATACAACATCAATCACAGACTGCACATAATGTAAGAAGGCGTGGTGTGGTCATTGGAACCTGCCAGCATTTTCATCACATGCCCGTGCATTTAATCCAAAATATTTAAAGTGCTCCTGGGAAGATTCATTAAAACATTTACTGTTTCAGTATAATAATCACATTATTAGAAAAGCTTTCTTTTTGCACTATGCTTTCAGTGTTAATAATTTATGGATCGTCTTGCCAAGTCATGTTCGGGGCATCTCAACATTTACATTTTCCTTTTCTCTGCAAATTACAGAATTTACTGACTGGCTAATGTGCTCCATAAAATAATGAATGAATTTAATTATTCTAGAGATTTAGACTGTTATAATTTTAAAGACAATCATCTAAATAGACCAGCCTTCCCTATCCAGAGCAACTCAGAGACTGCACTTTTAATTTCACCTTCATTCTTCAACCAAAATCCCTAAACAAAGAAAATACTACCGTAAGAACTAGAAAAAAAATTAAAATTTCTTCTTGCTCTTATTTCCTCCATCTCTTTTATGTTCTAGACAGATATACTCTTTTTGTAGTTGACATTTCGTTAAATTGCTGTGTATGCTAATGTAATTAAATGTCTAGTCTTGAGCTTTGAAGGCTACATAGGAAACTAATCTGGTTCTTCAGAATTAGCAAAGGCATCAATAGAGCTGATCAAGCATAATTCCTTTGAAGCACTTTATCGCAACAATGCATCTTGGGAATATGACATACTGAGATATGTAGTTGAAGAAAAAACATTGACAACTTCTGAGAGGTATCTAGGTGAGGTACTTAGACATTAACTATTAGCTAACTAAACAAGCTGGATAGACTGGGCATTCTTTGATTGATTGCCAGAATCTAATGATGAGCAAAAACAAAAGAAGTAAAAAATAAATCACAATATCCATGTGCCTGAGCAGCTGAAACATTCTAAAGATTCAGCTCAGCTATTGCTGGAGTTGGAAGTACTACTCGGACCTTCTTAGGCTCCACATGTACAGGGCAGGGCAGAGCACCAACACCATCTTATAAAAACAAATTAACAAACAAAATCATAAATTATAAAAGTACAATGACAAAACAAAACCAAAAACAGATTTAATATACAAAATAAACCAAAGAAAAAAAAACAAAAAAAACTTATGCCAAAGCAGCAACCCTGGCCGAAACATAAACTGTTGCCAGGGATGGAGTTTTAAAAGTCATACTGTGTGTCATTACTAACATGGCTATTTAAATACTGGAATTTCACGAATACAAGAAACCAGGATCACAGAGTCCTAAATAAAAAATTATTCTTAAGAGTTTCTAATGGAAATACAGTTTACAAAATAATAACAAGCAACTAACAACTATGAGTTTAGAGTAACATTGTAGTCTGGGCATCTGATTTCTTGATCTCCCAGTACTGACTTTCACTTCGTCTTAGGTTCACATACCATCTACCAATTCTTTTACCAGAATAAATCTACCTTGTTCTGTTACAGGTAGAAGAATGATTAATACTGCATACCAACATACACTTGACAGGTATAACATAAGTCAGATGTGTCCAAGGCTTACTGTCAGCAATGGAAGACAAGGAGAAGAGAACAAAAGACTGAGAGCAAGTCATGTTCTTGCAGAGATCAAAACCAGAGAATTAAATGAAATCAAAAGAACATATTCAAAGGGTAATGAAAGAGCAAAAGCCTAGGGACAAAATCAAAAGGAAACTCCTGAAAATTACTACCAAGGGCAGATGTATGGTATGGTATGCCTTATCCAAGGATCGATACCAACACTTAAGTCGCTGTAATATTTATACTGGAAGACATACTGACAACATCCTTCACAGCAAAAGTTTTCATAAGCAAACCCAAAACATATTCCATACACTGCCAGTCAAAATGGCAAAATGGAAAAAAGATAAAAACAAGCTGGTAATATAAATTATACTCATTTGAAATAGTTTAAAAAGGCACCCAAAAGACATATTTGGGAACGTCATATTCCAAAACCACTGGCAAAATGCAGGCAAAGAGGTGGTTAAGAGTGGACACCAAGCCCACTCTGACTAAGGGATGCCAAGTATTATCAGGTTTTAGAGTGAGATCAGCAAAACTCCAATTTTCAGGGATTCTGCATAATTTAATTATTTTGCATGGATGCTTTTATTTTTTTATGTGACAAAAATGACATTTATGAATGAAATGTTTAATATTTAGCTGCTCATAAATGGCAATGCGGTATGACTATTTATACATACACTGTTCACAATCTGGGCACAGGCAGATTAAATGGCTTGCTCAGGGTTACAGGATGAGTCATGCTCTAGCAATAACCACACACTGTCTACATTGCTAGGACTCCTTTGATTAAAACTGTAATTATTAAAAGGAAGTGGATGCATCAGACACAGGACTTGGCAAAGTACCTGCAGATTTTCAAATACAAATACAGCACTGTTTTTGAGTGTAAGAAAATGCAATAATGAAAATCCAAACACTAATAACTGAAACCTCATGGTCACTGACAAACAAGAAACTAGGTATTTAAAAAGGACATAACATAAGTCCAAAATCATATTAATGTACTACACAAGGATAGAAATAGAAAGTCAACCAACTATGGCAGTCTCAACTGGAGAAAAGAAGGACCATAATAAAAAAAAAAAACAGTGCAACAAGGCAGCACTCATGAGACCAAATTTGCAAACATAAACCAAATTTCTGCCACAAAAACAAAGGACTACTAATACCTAAGAGGGAAAATCCAGATGCACAAACAATAAGAATATAGCATTTGGCCAGTTGTGCAGGTTAGAGAAGATAAAGCCCTATTTAGTAGCTGTCAAGAATGGAGTTTGATTAGCTATGAAAAATGAAGAACTGTAGAGCCAGTGACTGATTAAACAAACAAGATTAGGAGAATAGCAGTGATCAGATGTGCTCATGCACACAAGTAACAAATGAACAGAAAGGAGACAAAAACAACAGCTACCACAAGGCTGCCGATCCAGTAGCTGTACTGCTTTCTGAACCACACCCGGCACCCAGTTTAAGGGCATGTGTGGATTATGAGAAACTTGATGAGTACTGGTTCAAAGCAACATGAAACAGAAAACAAATATGGTCAATTCTACGGAAAACATGGACAACTGATCACCAAAGACACAAAAAAGCAACCTCAATGATTTTTTTATGTGCCGTTATTTCAGATTGTGAATATTTGCTTTGTATACTCCTGAGTCCCAGAATACCATTATCTCTTTCCACTCCCAAACACATACACAAAGTTAATTCCACATAGGTCATGTGTGATTGTGAATGTGATTATATGCATGTGTGAGCTGTACAATGGTTTGTGCCTGACGATGCCAGGACAGGTTCTAATCTCCCAAAATAGAAAATGATAAAAGAAAAAAATGTTTTAACAATTAAAGAAAAATGAAAAACAGATAAAGTAATTTCCTTTCTATTTTCAAACTTTAATTTCATCTAATATATTAGTGTGCAGTACATTACCTAAATATGTCATAGGCTTAAACGGTTTGGTAGATAAATTCAAAAGAAACCTAGAGATTACGAATAACATAAAATCCCAGAAAGGCCTATATTTAATTAGAAAGAAAATAAAAAATTGGAAAAAGAGTAAAAATTAATTCATAGACAAATGAACTTCTGTCAAAGCTCAGGTCAGTCCATTATTTATTAGAAAACAAAATAGAAATACAAAGCCATAGTACCTTAATAGAGCTGTCCCTTTAAAACTCATTCTATGTCCATGTTACAACATTTGTAAATACAAATGAACTCTGTCCACACTAGCATTTTCACATCAATTAATAAAACAACCAAAAACTCACTGGGCATTCACGTATCAGTGGAAATAAATCCTTGAGAGGATGGTAGCACCACTGTCCACAGGATTTATCTCTAAATTGTAGTGACCGGTAATTTGTTTGCCTTTTGTGCATATATGTAGCATTCAATCTGTTGTAAGAGGAGAACAGGTATTCCAGCTGAGAAGGAGGATGGTTTCTTGCCCAGACTAGAGCCCAGAGTTGAACAACAGATATAGTGGCCAGCAGGACGGAAAAATAACTTTGTGTCTGGCCAGCTCAATCCTACATTGTATGAAATGCAATTTAGATGCATATAGGTAAGCAGCACAACAAGCAGTATGGAAAACAGCCACCCCTCTATGTCTGCCATGTTGGAATATGGTTTCTTCTATGAAGGATGACCAATCAGGGAATGAAATAATAATAATGAATGGTAATAAGCAAGATCCAGTCAGGGAAGGGCTATGTAATAAGCCAAAAAAAAAAAAAATCAGAGCATGATTAGCATCTCAGTTTTTAAAGCTGTTTTCACCCATTCACACCACAATATTGTGCCAGCATTTTCAGAAGTATACTCCGAAGAATGTTTTCAAAAATCTCTATTTTCGGGGGCTAAAAACACTGGAGCAGTAAGGACAAAAGATCATGTGTGACTGTGAATTATCCAAAGAAATTGCTTTCTGCAATTAAAGATAATGTTCAACAGTCTACAAGGTGTTCCCTGATGAGGGCCTTTGTGGGAGAGTGGCATCAAAGAAGTGACACCGAATATATGACAGAAGGTCTTGTGGCCTAAAGAAATTAAAGTGGGATGATTTGAAATGGTATATGTGATACAAATCACTTAAATAACATCATTGTAATATTTATGAATAACAGAGAATGGAATCGCATCTAGTAAGATAGAAATATGTGGTTAAAAAAGAGCAATCCTTTATCCTTTTCCTACATTGAAACCTGGAAACATTTTGTCCTGAAATACACTGCTACAACAACAATGCAGTTGCTTAAAGGCAATAGATAGGTCCTTGAATAACTGTACTGTGCAAGAACAACGAAACTCAGTAACAAAACAGGAATATTGTATGTCCATCACAATTTTTCAATTCATAGAACCATTCTGACAAGAGGAATGAAGACGATTGCACCATTCTGATCTGCAAAATTAGCCAAATAAGTAACTGACCATTATGCCTGCTAGGGATGGGCAGAATGGTAAAAACTTTAAATCACAACAAAATTAAAAATATCGCAGTTACAATAAATATATCAGAATAATCTATGTGCATATACTTTTCAGACTGAATCCATCTTAGGTACTTCTGTTGGCCTAATTTCAAAGATTAGCAATAGACAATTATACAGTGATCATTTCTTTTCAAAAGGACAATTTTAATCATCTGAAGTAATTCTAAATATCTGCATTGTACAAAATAATAACTGAACATATAAATACATAGTGTGAACTTGAAGCCGGACACAGACAGACGGACTTCATTAGTTCACCCAACACACCCTTTATTTACAATATTTACAGTATTTACGTGCACTCCCCAGTGCCTCTTGCAACGTTCCCCCAATGTCCAGGGCACACAGTCCAATCGCCTTCTGGCCGCCTCCATTCCTTTCTCCAGCTCCGTCTCTCTTCCACCCGACTTCCGCTCTGAATGAAGGGAGGCAGCCCCTTTTATCCGCACCCAGATGAGCTCCAGGTGCTCCAAGGCAATCGCCCGCTGACAGGCCCCAGTGTGGCGGAAGTGCCGGTTGTTCTCTCCTGGTGTGGCGGAAGTGCTGAGGTCCAGGGTCCCCAAGGCATTGGGGCGCCTCCTGGCGGTGACCACGGGCCCCTGCAGGGTGGGGCTTCCATGCCCTGAACCCGTGGCCCCCAAAGCAACCAGGATGGCGGCCCCCACATGATCCCAGATGGGCACACACCCACTTCCGGTCCTCCAAGGCGTCCCGGCCGGGTCGTGGCCCCTGGCATCCTCGACAATAGATAAACATAATACAGTACTGCAAATGCCTTTTAAAACATATAATCTTGGAAAATATATGTACTGTATAGACTATACAATAAAAACACGAAACAAGATTGACAATAAAAAGTATTTAAAAGCTATTCTTTCCAATTCCTTTGCTTTCCCATTAAACAAAAACAAACAAGCCTAACTGGACTTTAATGTTGCCTTTCAAACGTGTTTGTGAACCTGGTGAAAATTATATAAAGACAAATCAAAGAAAATTTAAATCTGCAATGACTAAATACCGTCTCAGCAAAGATTATCAAAACAAGCCCTACAAAACAGTCTACTAAACAAAGCTTTCACATTTGTCACACTATATAAATTTAGTGATCAAGACCATACTTTTCAATTTTCAACATCCTCCTTTCTACAGAAACCTATGTTGATGGACAAATTTGTTTTTAAAATAAAATTTCTAATGATGAAATCTCATTATTTCTACTAAAATATTGTGTTCAATTGCTTTTAAACCTTGAAGTGGATATATACTGTTTCAAAATACTGTACATATATTTATCTGTTGCCTACTTATATGTTTCTTTTATGCTTAAAGTTTTCTCCTACTTTTGTAAAATCTCTGTGGTGCCACCTTTTATTTGGTGGAATAAGGTTAAACCATGGCTGCTTTGTCATCATCATAGACTAAGGAAAGTATCTGCATGCATACACTAACTTGCATCACAAATCTGCTTTCTGTTGGCATAACAGATTGTCATTGGTTTGTAGTATTTTATTTTCCTAATTTTTTGAATCTCTGCATTATTTTTAATGTTAGTAAAATCAATATGTGAACATACTGCAGAAAACATGTTAATTGATAACTTCACGAGTTTGAACTGTTCCCTACAGAAACTGATTGTTTCACTTTTTGACAGGAAAAGTGTGGTGTTGTGTCATCACATCCTACAAAATATAATGTAACAACCTGAGGTACACTGTGGTTGACCTACATTTTGGGGCCCCTTCACAACCAGCAATGAGGTCTGGGTAAACACTGATGCCTTCTTCAATGGGGTTCTTCCACGACAGATCGCCACAAATTTTATTTTTTTAATACTTTAATAACCTTTTATTTTAACTTATTTTATGTTGATTTGCACAATTTTAATACTGTTATTTAAAAAAAAAACATTCTAGAAAATAACATTCCATACACTTAAGTGTAACTTATAAAATGAACAAGATAACATTACATACAATCATGTTAAACTTAACAAAACAGAATTCAACCCCTAACCGAGAGAAAGAGGGGAGAATGAACAGCCAGAACAAATCTTTACAAACAAAGAAAGAAAAATGTCCTTTTCCTTCCCAATATAAATGCTAGTTTTAAAATGTCACTAATTAAATCTTTCCATATCTTATAAAGGTTTTGAACAGATCCTCTAAGCAAAAATTAGATTTTTTTTTACAAATAGTATAAAGAATCCGTTACCCACCGACTTTTAACAGGTGGGCTGGGATTCTTAAGCATAAGTCTATGTGATAGTAGTGTGGCATAGCCAATTATAATCAAATTGTCCTTCTTCCCTTTAAGCCCATCTTGGAGTACACCAAACACAGCTGTTAATAGATTAAGAGTGATTGTGACACCTAGGCTGTCTGATAGGTAATCAAAGATTTTTGTCCAAAATTATGTTAATTTGGTGCACTTCCAAAACATGTGGCCCAGTGAGCCTGGAGCTAGATCGCAACGTTCACAGGTTGAATCTTGCCCTGGATACATTTTGGACAATTTTAAACAAGATAAAGGTAATCAAAAAAAAGTTTATGTTGAATGATTGAATGCTTTACGCATATAGAGCTAGAGAGTATATTATGCATGGCTGCCTTCCACTGCTTTTCTGAGATATTAAGTGAAAGATGCTTTCCCCGTTAAACTCTGGGATGAAAGGAAACAATTTTAATATGTTTTTATATATTATTAAGAATCTTTCTTGAGAGTCTTAAAGACTGATTAGTATTTCTTCCTAAATAGAAATGTGTGGGAGGTGTTGAAAATTGGGTAGGTTCATTTTAGCAAAGTTTCTGATTTGAAAGTAGTGGAAAAATTGTGTTGATGTGAAGTTAAATTAAACCATAATTGTTCATAGGATGCAAAGACATTATTTGTGTACAATTCTCTTAAGTATTTTAATCCTGGATGTTTTTCAAACATTAAATACTAGGTAGGTTCGAGAGTGTAGAAAAAGGTGATTGTCATATAGAGGAGCAGCAGATAAAAGCATCTCTGCTTTTTAGTGCTTCCTGTGTTGGTTCCATATTCTGAGTGATTAAAGGACAATTGGATTATTGATGATATTTGTATTTACTAGGGCACAAAGCAGAACATACAAAGAAGCACAGCAGAATTTTACTTCTATTGCAGACCAGGCTTGTGTATATTCATCAATTTGTATCAATGTCCAGGGGCCTCATGCATAACGCTGTGTGTAGAATTCACAGTAAAACATGGTGTACAGACAAAAGCGGAAATGTTCGTACACGCAAAAAAATCCAGATGCATAAATTTGTGTGAATGTCAACTTCCACGTTCTTCCGGTCCATAAATCCCGGTCAGCGTGAAAAGTAACACACATGCATGTGCCTGCTGCCACTCCCAAACTACTCTTTGAATATGCAAATTAATATAAATAGCCCTTAAACTCGGCGCTCTATGAAAAGGCAATGGCAAAAGCACGGTGAAAATTGAAGAATTTCAGCAAATACCAAATGAAGGCAAGGAAAAACGTACCATTTGTTGGTTTAAACAGTGGTATAAACAACAAAAGAAAGTTGATCGAGTGACATAGAGTGTCGGAGAAACTCGAAAGCTCAAGTTCACAAAGTCACACAGTGCCTGAAATAAAAAAAGAAGTTGTCAGATATCAAAGTCGTCATGAAAAGGTGAGTCATAGCCCACCATCTGAATGTCATATGGAAGCTTATTAGGGTACAGAGAAAAAAAAATAGGCATTAAAGTAGGACATCATAATCTTCATCTTAAAATCTTTAATTTACTAGTTTCTCAAATACCATCGTAACTAAAGTAGCACGTTAAATGCTTTGTTTTGTATTTGTTCTTCTATGTGCTCTGTGTGTGTGAATCACTACATGATTCTTAAACAGGCCTTCTCTTCCTCCGACAGGACACAGAATCCATTACATTGGTGATAATAGAGCTCTCTGAATAATTTAAATACGGAGATGTATACTTGTTATCATTTTCATGATGATAGGAATTAAAGCATGTTATTAAACATGAGGACACAGTGGCGCAGTGATAGTGACAAGATGGCGTCTCCTTCAGAGATTGTTCCTGCCTCCCACAAAATGCTTGCTGCGCGACCTTCAGTGAAATAATTTATTGCAGCAGTATTGTCTCTCTCAAATGTACTAACCCCCAATGCCTGTCCTTCCTTTTCTTTCTCCAAGTAACCAATAGCCACACAATCAGCTCTGTAATAGATGTTAAGCCATCTGTAAGCTTAGAATGCTGATTCTTCAAAACTTTTAAGGAGCATTGAAATATCTTCATAGTACATGTTTAATTATTCTATCCATCTATTTTTCCAGTGTTGTGCCAGCCCCAGCATGAGGCAGGAACAATCCCTGAATGTGCGCCAGCTCGTTGCTAGCTCTGCAACTGTGTGTCCTCAAATGTTTCATTATTAACAATATAGATTATTTAAATAATGTTAAAATTTTATCTGTACAATGTAATAAACAAATTTTGCTGCATTTCACTTTAAAATGATATCATCATCATATGTAAATACGCGCTTTATAAAGAGACTCAGGTTGTGCAATATTATAACTGTATTGCAAGTTTACAGTGAGATTATTGTACTTATAAGTACAAAAAGTTCTACCAGGAGCACTGATTGAGTGCATTTATAGTTCTTGGGATGAAACGGTTTCTGAACCATGAGGTCAGTACAGGAAAGGCTCTGAAGCATTTGTCGCATGAGAGCAGTTCAATAGACAGCATGGCTGAGGCAGCGTGTGCTTGATGCTGTATACAGTACCAATAGTTCTCTTTCTGATCAGCTGCTGTAGGGCTGTGATTCCACACTCACATACAGTGATATAAATACTCCGAGGGGTGCAGTGACAGAAATATGGAAAAAGATGATCTGCTGTGGCAAACCCTAATGGGAGCAGCTGAAAGAAGAAGAAGGTGCAGTGAGAGTAACAACAAATTTGGAATAGTTTTGCCATTCTATGGACCATTATATTGCTACGGGTTAATTACAATCAGATGCCTTAAACTAATAAACAATATGCGGTTAATTTCAGTGTACAGTGGAACCTCAGTTCACGACCATAATTTGTTCCAGAACTTTGGTCGTAAACCGAGTTGGTCGTGAACCGAAGCAGTTTCCCCCCATAGGATTGTATGTAAATACAATTAATCCGTTCCAGACAGTATGAACTGTATGTAAATATGTAAATATATGTAAAGATTAAGCACAAATATAGTTAATTACACCATATAATGCACAGTGTAATAGTAAACTAATGTAAAAACATTGAATAACACTGACACAAAACACCCAGGCTTCCTGCTCAGCTACACGCTCGTGCTCTCTCTCTCTGTAGCGCGCACACACAAACACCCCAGCCACCTCCTCCCCTCCCCTCCCCTCTGTCAGCAGCACGTGGAGCACTTTTTTTAAAATGAGTTTTAAGCACAGCGGAAAAAAAAGGAACATTAGAACAAATCCTAAGTGTATTTAAAAACCAACCACAAGCAACCAAAAAAGTAACAAGATCACGCTATTTTAGCCTTACATTCCGATCGCTGTAAACACTTTTTATAAAATGAGTTTTAAGCACAGGGAAAAAAGGAACATTTGAAAAAGAGAAAAGTAACATTGCAACAATTCGCGCTACTGAACTGAAAAATTAACTTTTGAAAAATCCGTAATACAAAAACCACCAAGAAAACTAACCTTGCATGAGTCGAATTCTGGCATGAAGTGTTTTCCTTCAGGTGTTTTCTCTCTTGTGATATTTTGTGTTTCTGGTGTTTTTAGCTGTTTAGCTGGTGGGAGCAAAAGCCTCATGCAGCCATTCCAAAGAACAAGAACAAAGTCCTTGTGACCCAACCCTTCATGTTTGCCCTCCACATTACTGGCAGTCTGGCTTTGTTTACATTGTGCTGCTTGAAAGCACAAGGGTTCTCAAATTGGTAAATGAGTAAACTGGTAAACAGTTTTTCCACCTCTTCCAGCACTTGAAGCCTCTGCCTGGTTAACGCTGTAACTCCTTTTGCAATATCACCTGCTTTAATAGATTCTTTCTGCTTTAGAATAGTCGAAATCATAGATTTTGACTTCTTGTACTCGGCGGCAAGATCAGTAACACGAACGCCACACTCAAACTTTTCAGTAATTTCTTTCTTTACTTTGATTTCAATTTTTTTCAAAACTTTCTTCTCGCCACTCTTCACTTGCTTAGAAGCCATAGTTAACTGCAAAAGCACACAAAATACAGTAGAGCACAAAGAGAGCTCAAGTAAAGCACGCACGTCTGACTGCGAACAATGAACCAACCAGCCAGGCAGGCAAGCAGGCAGGCACGCGGCTCCTCTCTCTCTGCTATACCCCCCTCCCCCCCTGTCAGTAGCAGGCAGGCACGTATGTGCACGCAAACCTCCCCTCCCCTGTCAGTAGCAGGCAGGCAGGCACGTGGCTAGCTCTATTTCTCTCTCTCTCTTAGCAGCAGGAAGGCACGTCTGACTGAGAACAATGCAACACGTGCGGAAATCATAGGCGCGCACAAACCGAAAGGGAAACTGACTTTGTCCGTATACAGAGTGTGTGGTCGTGAACCGAGGCAAAAGTTTGGAGAACTTTTTGGTCGTGAACCGAGTTGTACGTGAACGGAGACATTCGTGAATCGAGGTTCCACTGTATATGATAAAGCCATGTCAGGGATGTGGATCTAAAAAAGGGAAATCACACTTGAACAAAAGCACTGCTTTGACGCTGGGTGCCGCCAGTTTGCAAAACTGAGCAGAGAACTTGCGTACACCAGGGTTTGAACTAGCGTGAAAATGTGCGTGGCTTTACGGTAAGTTTACGTTTTATACATCACGATTTGAGTGTGGAAACGGGAGTACACAAAATTTTTGTGCATACGCACCATTTATACATGAGGTCTTTATAGCTTACATAGTTGCTGCTCAGTAATAAAATTGAAAGTTAGGTAGTGCCATGCCACCTTCTGTTTTAGGTCTTTGTAGATTTTCCTTTTGATGTGTGGATGTCTCAAAACCCAAACAATTTCTTAAAAAAAAATTGTTAATGGAGATGCTTTTAAATTGGAAAAGAAGCTTGGGAAGCATGTTCATTTCCACAGTATTGATTCTCTCTGCCAATATGATATGGACAGTAGACCATCTGCTCACATCTTGTTTAATTTATTCCATGGTGATAGCAAACTTCTGTTGGAAGTGATCTTTATATTTATTTGTGATGTTTACACCTAAATATTTAAACATTTTAAGCAATGTGGACTAAAGGTGCTTCTCGGGCCACTCCGGTAGTAGGGGTCCAGAAGCTTAAGTTTCATTTGTTTCATAGTAGATCCACATCTGGAGGTACGACAGAAATAGGACTGTCACAGAGAGACACTATCAACATCTGCTGCTTGAGAGATGTCACTTTTCCTCTTTAAGATGGGTCACTGTCCTCACGAGCCTTCTTGCCACACAGGTCATTTTCTTTCCTTTGTTGGATCCAACCTGCTGTGCTCCTTCTAAGTCCTTCAGTGCGCATGGATCCAATCCTACCCCCTGCACAGTCTCACCTGCACCTTCCCTCACAGGTTGAGTTAACAGCAACAACACAAAACACTAATTTTAACATTGATTAAACAAAAGTGTCTGAAGCCCTACTGCCATCTAATACCACATGTCGAAGATGATTACTATAGCATGCATTTTCTGCAAAACACACATTTATATACAGTCATATGAAAAAGTTTGGGAACCCCTCTCAGCCTGCATAATAATTTACTTTCAACAAAAAAGATAACATTGGTATGTCTTTCGTTTCCTAGGAACATATGAGTACTGGGGTGTTTTCTGAACAAAGATTTTTAGTGAAATTGGTTGGATTAGCTTGTTAAACCTTGAACTTCAGACAGGTGTGTCCAATCGTGAGAAAAGGTATTTAAGGTGGTCAATTGCAAGTTGTGCTTCCCTTTGACTCTCCTCCGAAGAGTGACGGCATGGGATCCTCAGAGCAACTAACTCTCAAAAGATCTGAAAATGAAGATTGTTAAGTATCATGGTTTAGTAGAAGGTTACAAAAATCTCTCAGAGGTTTAAACTGTCAGTTTCAACTGTGAGGAATGTAATCAGGAAATGGGAGGCCACAGGCACAGTTGCTGTTAAACCCAGGTCATGCAGGCCAAGAAAAATACAGGAGCGGCATATGCACAGGATTGTGAGAATGGTTACAGACAACCCACAGATCACCTCCAAAGACCTGCAACATCTTGCTGCAGATGGTGTATCTGTACATTGTTCTACAATTCAGCACAATTTGCAGATTCATTTTGGAACAAAGTGCTTTGGACTGGTGAAACAAAAATTGAGTTATTTGGTCATAACAAAAAGCGCTTTGCATGGCAGAAGAAGAACACTGCATTCCCAATATCAACAAATTCTTCAGGCTAATGTTCAAGTATCAGTCACAAAGTTGAAGTTACGCAGGGGTTGGATATTCCAACAAGACAATGAGCCAAAACACAGTTTGAAATCTACAAAGGCATTCATGCAGAGAAAGAAGTACAATGTTCTGAAATGGCCATCACAGTCCCCTGACTTCAATATCATCGAAAATCTATGGGATGATTTGAAGCAGGCTGTCCATGCTTGGCAGCCATCAAATTTAACTGAACTGGAGAGACTTTGTATGGAAGAATGGTCAAAAATACCTCCATCCAGAATCCAGACACTAATCAAAGGCTATAAGAGGCGTCTAGAGGTTGTTATATTTGCAAAAGGAGGCTCAAGTAAGTATTAAGGTAATATCTCTGTTGGAGTGCCCAAATTTATGCACCTGTCTAATTTTGTTATGATGGATGTTGCATATTTTCTGTTAATCCAATAAACTTAAGGTCACTGCTGAAATACTACTGTTTCCATAAGGCATGTCATATATTAAAAGGAAGTTGCTACTTTGAAAGGTCAGCCAATGATAAACAAAAATCCAAAGAATTAAGAGGGGTTCTCAAACATTTTCATATGACTGTAAATTCATTTAAAACACACTTATCAGTTTCAGGACATGCAGACTAATAGCTGCTCCACCTTCACCTTCTTTTTTCATCTCCACAGTTGTAGCGGCATATGCTGTTCTGTGTCAAAAGGACAAGTAATAAAGATGGCTTCCTGATGTGCTCAACCACGGTAAAAACGATACACGAAAATGTTTATCAGTTGACAAATTTCTACCGCTGTCTCATTTGTGGTCATTTACCACACACCACTAATGTCTACTATAGGTGATTCAACAAAGTACTGGGACAAAGTGTGGGATAAATTATTAAAAAATGCTGGCATTTAAGGGTTAGTATTTTTAATTTTGAGATATATGATTGTTTAACATTACCATTATTGGGAAGAGATCTGTGAAGAAAAATGTGGAATTGAAAATATCTAAATCCTGTTGTTGCCAGTATACTTTCGAAACCTGAACTGGATTATGCAGGCTGGACAATGCAAGGGTAGTGTTATAAATCTTATGCAGAATGCCAGAAGGCAGTTTTAAGAATTATGCATTCAAAATAATTCATAAAATGGCTTAAACTATGTCTAGATCAGTTTAATCAGGAGAAGGCAAACAGAAGCTAAAAGGCTAAAAGAAAGACAAAAAGCAAAACTTGCGGTCAAAAAAGTTGAACAGCAAATTCCCTGCAACCACCTTGGTGGATTTCACCTATCTAGCTATGAACAACAATTAAGTGAATCCAATCTTCAGATGCCAGATGCTGTATGCTTCCATATCTTGTTAGTGGGACCTGACAACACAAGACCTTTATGTCACATGTCCAGCAATGGGGATAGCAACTGTAAAACAATGTGGCCACCATCACTAATATTTTTGGTATCATGCATGATCAATGTCCTGCATGCTGTAGATGTCTTTTGCAACTCCTTTCTAGAATATCTACTAAGTTGTTTTTATTGTTGTTGTATTGTAGAAATCAACTCTAATAAAGTTGTATGTTTTTAGAAAGCATCATATTCAAATTTTAATTGTATAATTCTGAGGTAAGCTTAATACAAATAGTAATTTGTCAGTATTGACAGATTAATTAGATATCGGAACAACTTTATTAAAAGTTTTTTTTTCTCCAATTGTCGTTTTATCCTCATAGGTCCAGCGGCATACTCACTCCCCCCTATGTTGGGACCCAAAGTGGTGAACAAATCATCATCACCTTTTTATTCCATGTCTGGAAAGAACAATACTGGAAGCTTCTGTGAAGACCTAAAAAAAGTAAAAGTTTTAGCAATTAAGATCCTAGGGTGGTGCTCTGGCTTGTTGGCCTTGAGGTATCTCAAGGGATCAGGTGCTGGCTCTTCTGACCATCTCTGGCTATGAAATAGTGACCACTGTACGTAGCAAGCCAGGTCCGGCAGAGATTGACATGAAAACCACCAGCCAACACTAGGAAATGTTTACTGGATAGAGGTGGGAATGGTCAGGAAAAATAATGTCACCATACATGCCATCTGAGAAGTCTTCACATGGTTCATTTTAGCTTTTACAGCATAAGCTGAATATAGTATGTCCACAGTCAAGAATCTAAGCAAATTTATATTATCACATTTCAAGAACTATAAGTAGAAAAAAAAATAACAACTGGGCCTGAATTATTGACTGTAACCATATTATACTTGAAGACAAATCAGCTTTTCTAAAGAGAAGATAAAATTACAATAGTGAGAGTATAGCAACCTGGATTATAAAATTTTCTGTAATTTATATTTGCAAAAGTATGGCCTTCTTCCGAAGCACTTTTAAGGAATGGCCTGGTTGTAAATGAAATTTTCTTCCAGGCCTAATTTTAGGATTGAGTTACACCAAAGCCTGAATACATTTCTGTTGTTGCAGAAAAATTCCTTGAATCTTAGAATATATTAATATGCAGTCCAATTATAGAAAATTTGGATTAGTGGTTTATTTAAAGTAATAGTTGCATAGGTGATGTGCATAAATGTATGCTTAATGAAACAAGTAAATTTCAATGAACACAAGAAGTAGGTTACTGTACATCCTTTTTTCCCCTCAATTATGCAGGTACTCGCGAATTTAGCTAAATAAAAATAAAATGGCTAGATGCACTGGATATCAAAAGTCTTTATACCTTTATTGAAATCTCAGTTTTTGTTGATGTAAAAGTTGATATCAAGACAGATATTAGACCTTTTTCACCTTTACTAAGATCTTGTAACCATCAAGTTTATTTTTCTGTTTTTAATTTATTGTCCACTTTTGATACCCACTGTACGGTGTGCATTACAAAAGCAGTAACTTCATTACCTGTATAGTTTATACTCTGAATTTTGAAAATGAAAGAATGAAAGATCACATTTGAACTGCAAAGTGGTATTAATTTTTGTAATTAAATTGCAATGGATGGCCAGGTCACAATCCTACAAATGTTCACAGTTTAAGCAATTTACTACTTTATATTATGGATTGTCTGTGCATGATTTAATGAGAATTAATTGACTGCAATTTTTCTCCCAAATAATTTAAACTAGAAGGTGTGTTCCATTTGTAAATAACAGTATATTGCATTAAGCTCAAGATAAAACTGAACTGTACATGATTGATATACTAAATCACCCACCTACCCCTCCATTTCCTTTTAGTCTCCTGGTCCAGCTTCATACACAGCAACAGATCTCAATACCTACAAATATAAGTCACCTCAGTTCAGCATGGCAGGACGCAATGTCATGCCAGGGGACTCGACAAGGAAACCAGGACCAGGAGCGCACTGCCCAGTGGAAGTAAGTTTTAAACAACAAAAATAAATAACACATCTTTACTGTTTTGCTCGTATTTGTCTTTATTATAGTTAACATTCTCATTTTAGAACTATTTCAACATGCATAAAAAAAAACCTGACAGCTAAATATACTGTAATTTTCTCCTTTTAAGCACATTAATACTACTATGTTACAGCATGTGAGAAATGTAACAGTATGTGCAATAAATACACAGCATTGTGCAAACATGCATAAAGTTGTAGGAAGTCTACAAAAATAAATTTTCCATTCATATATACAGTGAGGCGCAGGGAAAAGGGAAATTTTGGAACGAGGTGTTGGCAACCCTGGGGTGTCAGCTGTTGTTTGGAACCAATGTGACCTTGTTTAGTACCCCTTGCCTTTAGTTATAATGGAGCAATGGAGTGGTGTGCAGAGAGCATTCACTGTGAAAGCCTTTTATGAGAATGGGGATAGTGTGACTGCTGCGCAGAGGGAATTTCAGCATCATTACCTGTTAGGACATCATGATTTTGTCCTGTCTGCTCATTCGATTACAACATGGTTGTGCAATAATTAAGAAACGGGTTCAGCCTTAAAAAAAAAAGAAGTCCCCAGGTGAAGCCACTTTGCATACTGCCCGACAATCAATGGCAGTTATTCGATGATTGTTCGGAAGGCACGTCATTTCACGCAACGGTGACATTCTATGACCTCCAAGATTCCCAGATCTCACCGTTTGTGATTTTTTTCTGTGGGGACATCTTAAATGTCAAGCGTACCGTACACATCCTGCAACCATTGCTGAAATAAAAACGAGGATTAAAGAGGAAATTGCTGGCATTTCTCTTTACGTTGCATCAAGAGCTACAGAATTTGTGTACAGAGAAATGGACAACACCTTCATGATGTTTTCATCAAAACATAAAATGAATATTGAATGAATATTGATTACCATCATTGAATGCATATCCTGTACAATACATTTCATCATTAAATGTATTTTGTAATGTATTTATTTGTGCATTGAACATCAAATGAAAATTTTCAGTTTCCCTGCGCCACCCTGTATAATCTGAAAAAGATTTAGAACTATGGTGTAATGTAGATGAAAGGATCCACTCCATTTCATTTTTTCCAGCCATATTTTGGATTCACGTCTTCACAAAGCAACACATTAGAGGTTAAAAGTACAAAATTGGCACTAACTTTGAAGATGATAAAGTTTTGGAGTTCATCACTTAGAGACTGGAATTTGTTTTTTTCCCAAAATTTGTCAAAGTGCTGAGTGCAGGGCTGTCATTTTCAGTCAATCACTAAAAAATCATTAGTATAATTATAAAAAGTGCCATCTGTACACATGACAAATAAATGATAAATATAATGCATAATATTAGACTGATTTTATAACCATTATACTGTTGCCCAGGTAGGTTATTGCATGCTATAATTGTTACTTTTTTTTTTTTTTTTTTTTTTAAGGTCACAGTCACTAAAGCCAAAGCTCCTTGTTTTACATTTGGAATTAGACATTCCCCATATCTGGCACCACTGATTACCACTGGAGCTAAATAATACAGGAGAACATCAAAATTGAACACAATTCCTGGACATCATTGACGAGTACACAAGTCAGGGGTCTGGTCCTAGGAGAATTTTCAACAAGGAGCCATTCCAGACAATTTCGCTGCTTTGGACACAAAAAAACAGCCCTTGAAATTCTGTTTACTAGGAATTTATAAGAAATAAGGAATAATCTTGGACTAAAGGATACTTTCCAAATAACCTTCCAAGTACTTTAACAGATGTACAGATTTTTTTTCAAGTTTCTACCTCTACTGAAGATATGGTAAATTCTGCCTAATTGACGTTTTTCCTGACTCAAACTAGATCAACATCTGGATTGACTGGGTAAGTCTGTGAGTCAAACAAACTAATGGAAGCATGTTTTACAGTACATTGATCTCCATAAACAATTATTTTTATAGATTTTCAATGACTTTTCTACAATCCTCTGTAAAAGTAGCATAGAAAGGCTAACTTCATGCTTTCTCTTTTAAAGTTAGATTTTGAATGAAAGAGTTTATATATGAAATGATCTTAATGTCAGTAAACTTTACCTTGTGACAACACTAAATATATTTGGTAATTCAGTGCCTACTTTATCTAAGGCAAATTTTAAATATTTTGTGAAATTTCTAGAATTTAATTTAAATTTAACATTTATCCATTGTTGCAGGTCTTGATGGCTTGTTTATTTAAAGTTTATTTACAATTTAAACGTCTTCATTTATTTTCCTTGGTCTTCCTAACTTTATTTAGCAGCATTTTATTGATGTTTCAGGTTTCTGAATGTGTGACAAGCATTGTTTTGTGATGCCTCCACAAGATTATTGATTGTGATGACATTTAAGTACAGGCTTTCATACTGTTGTGTTTCATCTTAAAAGTCAAATCTTAGTTACTACCGCCAGTAAAATTCTCTAGAACGACTTCTTCATTGTATATGGATTTTTTGAGATGCTACTTTGTTTTCTTGCCATGTGTTATATATAGTCCTTTTGTTTGTGATAACTGTTACAGTAAATGGCCTTAGGCCTAAATAGTTAAGTCAAGAAAGAATTTAATATTCAAATAAAAACAGTTTTGTGAGAACAAAAAAGGAAAATGACACCAAATTAAGATACGTGACCAATGAAAGGGAGAGGCGGATGATCAGGTTCAAAAAAACACTACCGTGTGCCTTGCGTTTCCTGCTTATGATATGTGCGGATTTTTCCAGAAGTGCCTGTTTAATAACATTTACCAAAAAAGCATGCATTTTTCACATTTTGAGCATACGGCTGGATAATGAACATGTAGATTATGCAACACAGTCAATAACGTCAGATTTTTGTTATGTATTTTTTCCCCCCATGGACACTTTTCATATTGCTTGCTACTACACAGTATTACCTTTGGCCTATATTATTGGAAAACATTATATTAAAATCGGTGGCGCGGTGCCGCAGTGGGTTTGCTTCCCGGGTCCTTCCTGCGTGGAGTTTGCATGTTCTCCCCGTGTCTGCATGGGTTTCCTCCGGGTACTCCGGTGTTCTCCCACAGTCCAAAGACATTCAGGTTAGGTGCATTGGTGATTCTAAATTGTCCCTGGTGTGTGTGTGTGTGTGGGCTGGCACCCTGCCCGGGGTTTGTTTCCTGCTTTGTGCCCTGTGTTGGCTGGCATTGGCTCCAGCAGACCCCCGTGAACCTATAGTTAGGATATAGCGGGTTAGATAATGGACGATATTTAAATTTTTCTTGCCCATCACTGCAAACTACATAAGTTAAGGAACTTATGAAAAAAATGGCTTTTTTTGTGGAATATTCCTTTAATACTAAAAATTTCCAATCAAAAAGTTAAGGATTTCTGCTTTAATATTAATGATTTACATTTGTTATTTTGAGTTTGACTTTACTGAACCCTTTAACTTCTGATGAATGATCTTTTGACTTCTGCCTGCCATTTTGTCCGCAAGTTTTGCAATAAAAGATCTTTAGTTTGGTCAAACAGGTTACCTTCTCTGATGCACTATACCTGGAGGTTTTGTTTTTGAATCCCATAATCACTATGCCCTTATTTTATTTTCTAAATGTTAAAAAAAACCTTACCCTGTGGCGTACTAGGAGTTTTACTTCCATACTCTAGTAGCTAATATTGCACGGACATTTCTCTAAAGACATTTTTTGTACCCGATTACCTGAGAAAGTTAATAATAAGCTAAAAATATTTTTAACCTTAATACATTTTACAAGTAATTTTCAAATACAAAATTTGGATTGTAAGTGATACTGAGCAAAAATTAATGTATCATATGTAAATAGCTGTGTAAGCCTGTGCTGTAAAAAGCACGGTGTCCTAGAAATTATTGAAATCGTCAGAAAAAAAATTGAAATGTAGAGATGAAAGGTAATTTAAAGGAACAGCTGTGGGCATCTCTTTCCTAGGAGAATTCGTGTTGCCAACATGCTTGCATCACTTGTGCATTAGCGGCTAAGTGACTGTCTTTTATTTGAGGTTTCCTTTTGCCGGCATGCTCAACTTGTGTATTAGCAGCGCGAGGAAAAGTAAAAGGGATACCGTTTTGCCAATGTGGTCGCTAAGCGAGTGACTCTTTCTTCGGAAGGTTTTACTTTGCCGATGTGCTGGTCTCACTTGTGTATCCTCGGAGGTGGAACCTTTACTCCGCTCTACCCTCTACCTCTCACTTCTGGGCCGGAAAGACTCACACACTTCCACGCGTAGACGTTTATATATAAGATAAGGAGTCCTGGCAATTGAATATTTTAGTCTTTAAGTCTGACTTTTTATAATTGAAACATACAAAATCATGAAATTTTAACATCTCAAAAGGATATAAAAAGATTAGAAAAATGTAGACAAGAACAGGACATTCAGCCAGTTCTATCCCCTTAATTCCTCAAAAATAACATCAAATTTTGAAGGTCCCTAAAGTACTGTCTACTGCAGTACTTGGTAGCTTATTCCATGTTTGCAAAATTTACCTTTAAAAAGTTTCCAACTGTGTCCCTGTGTTCTTGCTGAACTCATTTTAAAGTAACATTTTCGATCCACTGTACAAATTCCCTTCATAATTTTAAACACTTCAATCATGTCAATCTAATTTTGCTTAAAATGAAAAGGCTCCTCCGTTTTAATCTTTCCTCATAACTCTTCCCCTGCAGTCCTGGAATTAGCCAGTTACTCTTCGCTGAACTTTTTCTAGTGCTGCCATTTTATTTTTTGTAGCTTGGAAGACCAAAACTGTACACAGTTCTCAAGTTGAATTCTAACCAGTGCGTTAAGCTTGAGCATAACCCCCTTGGACTTATACTCCACACATCGTGTTATAAAATCCAAAATTCTTTTAGCCATCTTAATGGCTTCTGAACACTGCTTGGATGTTGATATTGACAAGTCCAATACAACACCTAAATCCTTCTCATAAGGTGTACTTCGATTTTCAGACTCTCCTTTGTTTATACAGCTGTAATATTTTTACATCCTCTAAGTACATTTACTTACTTTAAATTTCATCTGCCACAAGTTTACCCAAGCCTGTATGCTGTACAAGTCCCTCTGTAATGATTCAATGGATGTCAAGATTATCTGCCAATCCACCCAGCTTTGCATCATCTACAAACATAACCAGCTTATTTATATTCCTATCCAAATCACTTATATACATTAGAAATACCAGCAGGTCTAGCACTGATCCCAAAAGGACACCAAACTTAACATCAGCCAAGTCAGATAAGGTTCTTCACACCATCACCTTCTGCTACCTGTGTTTATGTCAGTTTTGCACCCATCTACACCCGACACACTGAACTTAATTTCTTTTACTTTGATAGCCAACATCTTATTTGGGACCTTATCCTTTTTTTGCTTTCCTCATAGAATTCCAGCTTGTTAGTAAAACATAATCTCTTTCTTCTGAACCCATGCTGACTGTTTAGTAAAACTCCTGTTCTTCCCATGTGTTGCTTAACGTTTTCCCTTAATAATTCTTTCCATTAATATAATAGTTACTGTGATTTGCCTGATCACTCTTCTTATATAATGGGATAATATTTGCCATTTTTCAGTTCAGTGCTGCCTCATTCTTGAACGATTATAACTTTGTATGTTCCAGAGTTTGAACAGTAAATTCGAGAGAAATATGATTTGGAGTTAGAGCTGTGCATGCAGTGAAAGAAAAAAAAAAAAAAATGTAGCAACAAATGGTGTTTACAGAGCGAGTGTAAATATTGTGTACAGTCTTAGTGTTAGTACACCAGCTGTTCTTGACATACAGCCATAATACCCCCCCACCCCCACCCCCCTTTTCTTACTGGATTCTCCGGTCCTGTCCTTTCAGTGTATTTTATGGTCTGCAAACTTGATAGCTGTATCCAGAATAAGTGAATGAAGCCAGACCTCTGTAATTATCAGAATGCTACTGTCTTTAATGATATTATTCACTTCAACCTGTAGCTTCAGTTTCTGTACCTATTCGCGAGGGACTTTGCGTTGGTGAGAAAAACACTAGGAAGAGGTGGCTTGTGTGGCCGCCTCCGTAGCCTCACCAGCACACCAGCCCTGCTTCTGCTTCTTGTCCTCGAGCTGTCTCCATCCCAATCGTAATTACACAATACATTTTAAAAGTCTCGCATACCATCTTCTTTGCCTATTTTTTTTTCTGGGGCTTCCTCCTGACCTGACAGTAGCGCCAAACAGCAATAGGTCACCACACAGAACATATTAAATGTATGATATTCCAACTCTCTGCACATTAGGAATCCCGACATTTATACTTGACATCACTTTCATGATGAAATGCATTAATGTATGTATGTTACATTTTACAAAAAGATCATTAATTTCATTTAAATAATGAATACTGTTAATAATTACACACATGTGGGTGACACAGTGGTGAAGCGGTAGCACTGCTGTCTTGCAGGGAGTCACGTTGCTGCTGTTCCTTGCTTGGAGTGTACATGTTTTCCTGGTGGGTTTCCACAGTAAGCTCTGGTTTCCTTCCAAAGATATGCAGATTTGGTGAAACTAAAATGATGCTAGTGTATGCGAGTGCTTGTATTCAACTTGCGACGAGCTGATACCCCGAAAGGATTGTTTCTGTCTCATGCCCAATGCTTGCTGGAATGGACACATCCCTGGATTGATGGATTTAATCATTAAACATCCTTTTCAGGGATACTGCATTAAGGTGTCATTGGAATTTAATGGGTATTCCAGGCAATTAACAACACAGCGAAGCTGAACCTGTTCTCACAGTGTTAATGTCTCGCACTGCCACCTGGTGGATTCCTCCAGATTTACATAAAGTATGCACGCAAGTATAAACAGTAAAACACTTGCGTAGCAGGAGCGTCCGCTGGAGCATGCGCCGCGTCGCATGAAATATAAACCTGGCCTAACATGCAAACTGATCAAATGATTAAACATTTAAAAAGTCTGTGCTCATTGGCATGGTAAACCAAACTTGTAGTGTTAAGGAGATCTAGACACAGCCTAGCAGCTCTGAGCAGGACGCCATTTATACCTACTGCTTTGATCATTACACTGAAATCTTGACCATAGCCAAGGATGGGAACATAAACCAATTAGTAAATTACATCATTCACTTGAGGGATTCAGTTCTTGCTTTACCACCACAGTACAGAAAGGTTTACAAAAGTCTTCTACTGCACAGATCTGTTGATGAATCTCACAATCATGTCTGCTCTCACTTATGAGCAGTGTCCTTGAGATCCATGAACCTGTTCCTTTAGGGCAGCTGCCTTCCACCTAATAGTTGCAGAGAGCTAGTGTTCCATGAAAAGACCATTTGGCAGTGATATTTCTTATCCTGACTGTACCATAATTACAGTAGACTGCGAACCATTACAATGTCTACTAGATAGCAGTCTAAAGAAGGTGATCATTTACAAACACTAAAGATGTAATGCTCAGTTTTCCAAAGTAGATAAACTTCAAGTCTTGGCAGTGCTTTGTTCTCTTGTCCATTTAAATCACAAAGACAGGCTACAGTTATGAATTTGTTGCTTTTCTTTGATAAATTCTCTCCATTAAAAGAAGTTAACAATACTTTGTGCCATTTTCTACATCATTTTCAGATGCGTTCGCATATAATATGCAAAGCATCTATTGTGAAAGCCCATGTCTGTCTCTCTGACTGCATGAATCAACTTGGCCCCCCATGGACTAATTATGTTGAGATGTGGTACACAAATTTTTCTAAGATATTTGTCAAGACAGTTCAACTTTCATTCAGATTTCTCAAACAGGCAGAGCTATACAAAGTTTTAAGATTTCAAAATCTCCCACTGAAAAGTACGGTTGTATCGACGAACCTGAACTTCTTAAAGTGGAGAAACGTTCTGTGTAACTTCAGCTAGTAATTTCCTGTTTCAATTTTACCTTGAAAGCAAGTTGCTTGAACATGAATATTTTGAATATTTTCCTCATTTGATAGTCAATCGAATGCCCAATGCAAGTGAACCAGATGCCGGACACACAAACAGCTCACACAGCAGCCCCATTCTCATAGCAATTATTTTAGCATATACAAGACTGAACAATATTATCTGCAGATTATTTTTGTATAGAACTGACATTAGCAACCTGCACCTAAACAGTGTTTGAACAAATTAATAACACAGGAAAAGTGCAGCTTCCCTAACCAATATAAACATGGAACAAGCTTAGCAATAGACAGTGGCGGAGGTGGGGAGCTTCGGTAGCTTAAGTTGTGGTGTCTAATGCCCATCCAAAAGTCATCTTTCAGTCCCAGAGATACACTAACAATCATGACAAGTCCCTGATTTTGCCCATTGTGTCCCATTCATATTCCCATTACACACAAAATTAGTTCCTTTCCAAGTTCTTACTTGTGTATATCATTTTAATGATATACTGTGTTTTAACTAAAATTAATAGCCAGACAGGGAACTTGGGTTAATATGGATACTGATTTTTTTGTTAGGATTTGTCATTTTGTATTAATGGTTACTTTTTCAATTGATAATTATTGGATACTGCTCAATTGGATATACTTTCAAAATGTTATGCTCAAGTACACTAAACAACAATTAGTTATAGAAACCCCACCACTAACACACACATACACACACATCAATTGATGCCATTTTCACATTGATTGTATCACAATCTGCTGTGAATGGAAGCTATTGAGCCACAACAAGCCTGTTGGGGCCTAATTTTTAACTTCATTGTAAAGTGCTGTTAAAATGTATGCATTTAATGTGATCTGCTAACACATATAATTGCATTCTATTATCACTACTACTTCTGAATAAGACCAATTACTACAAAACAATTTAATAAAGAAAAAACTAGGAGGCTCTGCCCCTGCTTGCTTTGCTCACCCACCCCCGGGTTTGGTTTACTGGATATACAATTTAAAGAGTTTGTTATTTTCATGGGAATTGTTACATATGCATTATTTTCATTTTTACTTTAAAACTTTAGTGAAAACAATATTTGGAATTAACTTTTCTTCAGGTCACCTGTGAGTGAATATCATTTCTTTCTCACTAATAAATAAAACAACTTTTTTCAAATGTTTGTTCATGCTCTTTTTTCTTTTCTTTGTTGTTGACATGTCATCTAGAACGTATAAAATTATTGTCCTGATAAAATTTATAAGAGCTGAGAGCGCAAGAAGTGTGTCTGACAAAAGCATTCACACGACTAAGGTTAGATGACCGTAGTCTTGTTTGAAAATAGTTGTAAGTAGGGGGTGACTTGAAAGAATCTCATGTTAAAAGTCTCCATGCCACAGGACTTCAAACCACCCCAACGTTTTTGGAATCTTTTAATTCTCGCTGACAATACGAATTAGACAATCTACAAGTCTCCGACTTAAAGTTTAAATCCGAACAATATATTCTCTCTCTTTTCGCTGTTCCGTTATTTCACCGAGTAATAATTTCTGTTTGTTTGCACTAATGCTGATCTTTACTATTCTTTTTTTGAGACTTTAGAATTTTCATACTTCCATTATCTCTAACCTGCACAGCATGTGTACTGTGCAAACATTTTTAAATTCTTTACAACATTCTATTTTGTCATCTACTCTTTGTCCTCCTTTATTTCTGGCCCCAGGCGTGGTTAAATCTCTTTCTCACAGGGCATATAAGCGTCTCTCCGAGAAATTCATGTCGTCTACTTCCAAGATTTATTTTTTATAATAGAGAGATGTACTAAAGGATTCTTAAAATAAAAATGTGTATTGCTCATATCATTTAACTTAGTTGCAGAATGCACCTGAATGTTACACCATGCATACACTAGATAGATAGATTAGATTTTCCCCAGAGTGGTTTATTTAATAACATCTTGGCTGAAGAAGGGGCCCGAGTTGCCTCGAAAGCTTGCATATTGTAATCTTTTTAGTTAACCTATAAAAGGTGTAATTTTGCTTGACTTCTCACTACAACATTTTAGTAAAAACACATTTGTGTTACATGTCGTGAGCATACAACTGAAGGACCTGCCGTGTGTGTGTATATATATATATATATATATATATATATATATATATATTAGTAACAAGGCACTATATTTGCACCCGACCTGACACAGATTGGACACTGGAGGCACGTATAAAAATAAAAAGACTTTTATTTCTCTTCATCTGTGGGGCACGTCTTCCCCGTAATCCCCACAGGCACAACACAGTCCCAAGCATGAGACACAAAATGTAAAGCACAATCCTCTCTTGCTCTCTTCCACCACCACTCTTCCTGTCTAGCTTTGTCCTCCTCCTGACTCTGGCCACTGAGTTGTGGTTGCTGGCCCATTTTATTGTTCCCCCAGGTGTGGTAAAAACACTGCCCACAAGGGCTCAGGAGTTACAGCTGCAGCCCCCCCTGGCGGCGCCTGTAGGACCCAACAGGGCTGCCCCCAACTCCAATTACCAGGGAGCCCTGAGGGAAACCAAGGCACCATTCCAACCCCGGGAGGCGGCCATCTAGCGTCCAGGGGGAGGTACTGCACCGTCCATGGCTGCTCCCCCTGAGGATACAACAAAGGGGAGTCCCAGCCAGTCATGAATCACAGTCATACACCACAATATTTTATTTATTATATATATATATATATATATATATATATATATATATATAGTCAAACTGGTGCAAGTAGGAGCCGGCTAAAGGGTTTGAGTAATAAAACATCCAACCAGGGGGTGGCGGAGTTCGCCGACTGTCTTTCTCAATTCCCTACAGACCTTTCCCAGGAAATCCTGCAAGGTTCCGGGTCTTTTGCTGACATCACTTCCGGTCCAGACAACATCACTTCTGATTCCGGCCCTTTTGATGACGTCACTGCCTATACGGTACTTTAAAGCCTCCATTGTTGTCTATTGTGATCAGTTCTGTTTTGGCATCTGTCCTATGCACATTGTGCTACTTATTTCGACTTTTGCAGCCAGGAAAAACAATATACGGGTGGCTGGCCCAAACCTTTATGAGGTCTTGGACTCTTTATTGTCACACATACACATATATACATATATATATATATATATATATATATATATATATATATATATATACACATTATATATACATGCCTATATATATATATATATATATATATATCGGGCGGACCTAACGAGAGGTCGTGAATACGAGAGAGGGCATCGGCATTGGCCTGAATATATATATATATATATATATATATATATATATATATGCCCACTTAATGGCCAAGGCCTCCCTCTCCAAAAATAACACATACATACTTTTTGGTCGAGTATTCCTTTAAGTTTCTCTTGACACTATTTGTCTGGTCTTTGTGACGCACTGATGTGACCCCAAAGTAACACAGACAGCTGAAGCTCACTACTCTTAGGCCAGGGGTGTCCAAACCTGGTCCTGGAGGGCCGCAGTGGCTGCAGGTTTTCTTTCTAACCATCTTCTTAATTAGTGATCCTTTTTGGCTGCTGATGAACTTGTTTGGCCTTCATTTTAATTGACTTGACTCAGATTCGGACCTCCTCATTGATCCCAGGCCAGTAAAAGCGGAGCTTAATCCTCTCCAGTGTTTTTCGCCCCAGGTGGGCCTAGGAGGTGAGCATGTGCCAACTCGCATATCTATACGCGGAATTAGCAACAACTTCCGCACCTCGCCTCATGGGTAGCCACTCGGTACAACAGATCATTCTCAAGGACAAAGAAGGGTTCCCGGTGTGGATCCGTCCGCTGTCGAGCTGTTAGGCAGAACAATATTCCGGCAAAGCGCAGGGAGTCATCATTCCACTGCTCCCTCTTAAAGGAGGCCGGCGTGGACCGAAATTGATGGTCCAGGCGCCGAGAGGGTCTTGGGGCCTGGGCCGGGAAGAGTTCCTGGCTAGTCCCTTCTCCGCGGAATCTTCGGGTCAAGGTCCGTAGCCACGAAAGGTCCCCGAGACACCAGCGCCCATAGGGCCTGCCCTTGTGCACGGCGTGGAGGCCGCGGGAGGGTGCCTTTTCCCCTCATGACAAGATCCAACGAGGCCCGGGAGCGCGAATGGCTTACCGCTGATTCTTTTAGACCAGTCTTGTCCCAGATCACTGGGAAGGGGGTCAGGTAACACAGCGACCGCCATTTGATTGGTTCCCCTTCCAGGTAAGATAGCAGTGAGCGGAACGATATGACCTAGTCCCCCATGTACACAGGTAACCAACAAATGCTGCTTTAACCACTGTTGCGGTAAGACAAACGGCGAGCAACAATGGTAATGTTGCTGCGGAATCAAACAAAGCCACCACGGCGCGCCCATTTAGCAACACCACTCCCGATTCGACTCGCCAAGGGATGCGGCGGGTACAATATGATGTCCAGCTGCAGTCCATAGGCTCCGGGCGATGTGATGGGGCAGTTTGGCAGCAGGTGGCGGTCTCGCCACACTTGAAACAGCGGCGGACCCGCCTCTCTTGGCTCTGGCTGGCGCTTCTGCAGCGCCGAGGGGCTCGGGGTGGCCGCCCGCCCCTGCCGGTTCCCGCGAGCAGGCTTTTCTGACCCCCAAGTCGGAGGACCGCCAACCCTTAGTTGTTTATTTTTCCTTAATGAGCAGCCAAGTTTCTCTTGACACTATTTGTCTGGTCGCTGAAGCTCACTATAATGCAGGTTTTCTTTCTAACCATCTTCTTAATTAGTGATCCTTTTTGGCTGCTGATGAACTTGTTTGGAGACACAAAACAAGAATCCATATGATCAGCTCACCTGAAAATAAAGAAAGGTGAAGGTCGCGGTCATGTTGGTCTGCTCAGGTCACCAAAACATCTTGATGGAAAATCAACAGTCTGCTGTGGCAGATTGAGAGCTGCAACAAGTCAGGATATTCAATAACAGCTTTAATTAACAGCAACAATTGGATTCTCATTAAGAAACTGGTTGGAGTTTGAAGACCGAGTTTAGCTGGTGATTTGTCAGCTCATTTCAGGTCTCATTTCTGTTTGGCTGCCATTTAATGAAGAAACGAATCAATTCAGAGGACTGAATCCTTAAAAACAGGGCTATTAAAATGAAGGGAAAAGGAGTTAATTAGCATTGAAAACTGGTCAATGATTAGGAAAAGGGTTAGAATAAAAACCTTCAGCCACTGTGGCCCACCAGGACTGGAGTTGGACACCCCTGTCTTAGGCGCTCAGCGGTGTTATTAGAATTTTAAACACCACACCTTCAGCATGAGGGTAAAGCAGTGAAAGGAATTTTGAACAGAAACACTTACCGTCGGCATCTGTGTTCGGGAAGAGATAATCCCTGGCGGATGTGAACTAGGTCAGAAGACCATTTTAAACATGGCGCTTCGTGCCGGTGCCTTCGTCAGTAATGGGAAGCTAGAAAACACACACAGGGGTAGGGCGAGTATTTTATTGGTATACAGCAAGACTATTCAAATGGTGGCCCAGATGCAGATGAGTGGTCCAGCCCATGGTCCCACCAGGGAACCAGACAGTAACTAAAATGATTGCAAATGCAACCAAAAATAGGCTTGGCACTTATAATTTCTTACTTAGTTCACCAGTGGTGAACGGAATCATTGAAACTTTAATCTACAGTATTATATTGTAGCAGATGCAAAAGGCCATTATTGTTGAGCATATGTACCTTTAACACGTGCCGGTACGGGTTTCCCCTTGCATACCCCTCAGCTGCATAAAGGCTGGTTTATATCCCACACTGGGCACGAGGGAGTTGCGGCGAAAATGACGTCAGAGGTGGAGACACCCGTGAGAAAATATTTACAGGATAAGTACACGGCGCTGCTGATGGGACGACCATGAACTTCAACGAAAGGCTGGTTATGCTTCTGTCAGAGTAATGAACGAAGGCCTGAATATTAGGGATGGGAAGATCGATACCACAGTAATCGATACTTCGATACTCAAAGTGTATTCATTTGTGTATTCATATTGAGTACCGTTCAGCTACTCTTTTTCCGTAAGGTACAGTGGCAAGGTTCATGCAAAAGGCGTAGAATGTATTAACACACTTTTCACGCTCACATACTGAAATGAGCAGATACGCTGTGACGCAACAGCGCCATAAACCCATGTCCCTTGCACAAGCGCAGACTGTACACCAATGGCTGATCGAGAGGTTAGTTGTATGCTGGTACATTTTACGGATGGAAAAGAATACAGCCGCTTGATGCAATATTTGTGAGAAGCATCAGCAGTATAGTGGCAAAACAATCAATCCATTTAAACAGTTAAAAAGCACATATGGTATTCAACAGAAAGATGTTTGCAAAACATCAAGTTGATGCAAATCTGAAGCCCAGTGATTTACCTGCAATCAGTGCCAGATAAGGGAGGTTGCAGGAGAATTTTGAAAGATGCATGAGACGTTATTCAGGTAACTCAGCCGCTAGCTGGATTATGCATAAGGGGATTTACTGAAGACTTTTCATCTGAGTAAAATATTTTACTGTTTATCACTCATTAATACTTATGAAACGTAAAACCCATTGTTAGCATAACGGAGAACACAAAACAGTGAAGCAAAACTGTCAGAGCATTGTGTTCTATCCATTTTGTTTTTCTGCTAATTAAATGAAGGGTACAGTACAACAAATATACATAAATAAGATATTACACTATGCAAAATACTTACTAGATATGTCTTATTTGAAGATGAAAAATTTCACTAAAAGTCAATTTTCTTTCGGAAAAATAAGTGCCTTAGTAAACGTTAATAAAAATATTTATTATTGTGCAAACTTAGTTGGATTTAAAAGTAATTCAATTGCATTATTAACAATCTAGTGTAATAAAATATAATTTTCTCCTTAATTTTGTATTGTTAAAATGATATTGTGCTTCTGTTTCCTCCCACAGTTCAAAGACAGGCAGGTTAGGTGGATTGATGATGTTAAATTGGCCCCTGGATTGGGTTTGTGTGTGTTCACTTTATAATGGCCTCTCACCGTGTCCAAGGATTGCTCCGGCCTTGCACCCACACAGGCAAAATAGGATTTTGTGTAAAAATGTCAGCATTTCTTTTTCAAAATACAAAATTAATAACTAAATGTAAAGCTAATATGACAAAATATTTCTCTGTAAAACAGAAGGGCACAATATAATGGAAAATGAAAGTGTGGGAATATGTTTTTTGTAAATATTAGTGTTCTAAGGGGATCAGTTTAAGTACACTCCTGAATAACCAAATCTTTATGAAAACATAAAAGTTATTATCTTTATTACATTTGTATTTTCCTTCTTTGCTACCCAGATCCTTCCTGAATGGAGTTTGCATGTTGTCCCTGTGGCTGTGCAAGTTTCCTCCCACAGTCCAAAGATGTGCATGCCAGGTGAACTGGCAAAGCTAACTTGGCCATAGTGTGTGTTTGCTCTGTAATAGATGGGCACCCTGTCCAGAGTTTGCTCCTGCCTTGTACTTTATGGCAGCTGGGAAAGGCTCCGGCACCCTCCCATAATCCTGATCTGGAGTAAGCAGGTTAGAAAAAAAAATGACAAGCCATGTTCATTCTATTAATATAAAGTTTGTAATAAATTTGTTATGGTGACCTAATACTGTGTTGTGATACAAGTTAATTTAAATACAGACTGGCCCATTAATATTAGCCATTCTAAACACTATCTTCATTTGAAAACAAATTCCTATGCTTTTTTAAAAAATACTCAGTATTGGTATTGAAAATCTGACACATAAAATACTTGTATTGGTATCAATTTCAAAAACAGTGGTATCGCCCATGCCTACAGAATATGACGCAACCGGTCATGGAAACAAAAGGTAGGCATGCAAAACATTTGAAATCCATCTGCCATTCATATAGGTCTCCTTTTATGAAAATATCTGTGCTCCGTGGAATTCCAATTCTCCCTTCTGATTTTGTGTAGGAACACAAAAGGTGCGATTGTCGACAATCTCTTTGGATTCATGTATCTTTGCATGCCGTTTCTCTTTTGTTTTAACGCATACCTCAGGAAAAATGCCGGCCTGTCCGTCAGTAAACATGTACGAGCAGTCGCCCTCTCAATGTTTCATCATGCACAGCGATGTGATGTAGTCTACATTTTAAGGTTTCAGGTGTATTACTGTTGTTTTACTGTGTTGCTCTGTGATTGACGGTGGAGAGTAAACTTTGTTAAAATGGTATGAAAAATGCCACTTCGTTAGTTGTTACTTCAGTCGTTTTGGCATGCGCTATATGTTGTTACCAAAAAATTCTTCAATGGGAGCGCATCAACAAAGAAACATGGAAAATGATTTAGTAAAAATAGTAATAATTATAATTAATGATTCATTACTTGAATTCCAAGAACTCTGAACTGAGATATTTTGAAATAAATGTATTAATCCACTTTCACACCATACATGCAGCCTTGCTCTTAAACATTTACTTGTGTAGTTTTTTTTCGGGGGAAAAAAAAAAATCCACAGGAAAGGCATTGTTGTGGAACTCAAATTTAATCTGTCATATTGATGAAAACCGTGTGAATAAAATAGTGTACGTTCTATGGAAAAAAAATCCCTTGCCTGTCATGAACACCTCTTTAAGTTGGGGGAGGATCTCATATTTCAAAAGGGAAAGAAATGTTACTGCTAATACTGTGTGCATTTTTTGATGTTTATGCACTTCAGATGTGAGCAAAATGCTTATTTTCTATTTCAGAAGTAGAAAAAAAAAAGTATTGCCTCTACCTCAGATTCTGGTGACCTGAGAGATCAACCTTACTGAGACCATCATCTTTCTTTAATTTCAGATCTTGTGTGATGGGCACAGGTGAGCTGGTCATGTGATGACTTGTTTTGTTTCTCATTATTGTCTGGCTGCTAATTAAGGAAAAAGAGACAACTAAGGGGCCTGAGTCGACTTATTAAAACTAAGGCAAAAGAAGTTAAATAGCAACATAAATTTGTCCACTAATGAAGAAGATGGTTAGAATGAAAACCTGCAGCCATGTTGCCCTCTAGGCCTGGGGTTAGACATCTGTGTTTAAGGGAAATGACATTCTTTTTATAAGGTTTAAGACGTTGTCTGCTTGGTAACATGGCTTGGTGGTAGAGGAGAAAAGTACAACGGATAATGCTTGCTGGAGAGAGTGGCCCAGGGCTTGCTGCTATATTGGAGTTTAATGACTTGTGTTAGTCAGTGGAGGCTCCTGATCTATCTGGATGCAAAGGAGCTCAATACCTTGAACCTAGTATATACAGTGTTTTAGAAGGCTGCATCAGAGCCATATTTTTGTAAATAGTACTAAAGCAGATGTTAGCCCTGCACCGAGATTAATTTCTTATTTTATTTTTATTCATGTTGCTTTTCTCACCTGTTTGTACATAACTCTATTCAACTGCTTGAAATATTTGGTGGATTACTTTTTCTTTATTCTTACATTACTCTTTCTTTATATATACACATATATATTTTAGGACTGCTGAAATGAAGCATTTTGGCTTTTTAACATCCAGTTGTCTTTTTATTTTTGATGCTGCCTTTGTCGCCATGGGTCCAATGGTCCAGAACTACTTGCTGGGCACCTGCTCCAGCAGACGGCTTGTGACAACCTTATTATAAACTTAAGACGTAGGAACTCAGGTATAGATTAAGGGATTGCTTTTAGACTTGGGTGAAACATCCTGCATGGTAAATTGAGGGGACAATATTTAAAAACGTGAATATATATTAGCAGGTATATAAAACATTCCAACTCTGACTTAGCTATATCCTTGAAGTTAAAAATGTGAGTTAAACTATATAAATTTTAAACTGTAAGTAGGCATGTGATAAGCAAAGTTCAGAGGCCGTAATTAATGCAAGTAAAGAGGAAGTCGATTATGGAGGAATATTTCGGACAAAATGAAATAAATAAATGCGTAAATAAATAAAAGTACTGTGAAATGTGAGCATAAATAAATAAATGTGTCATGAAATGAGAGCCTTAATAAATAAATATGTCATGAAATCAGAGCATAAATAAATAAATGTGTCACGAAATATGTTTTTCGTTGCTTATTTATTTATTTCATTTTGTCCGTAACATTCCTGCAAACCGTCATGAAATACGGCTTGAAATAAAACTGTCACTTTCACTCGTCAAAGTTGAGAGGGTGGGCTCTAACACGCCCTCTAGTTACTGATTGGTGAATCGATAGCACAAGAATTAATTAGAAAAATGCTTACTACTGCCGATGAAATGGATTCTGCCGAAAATATTACGTATCTCAGAGAGAGAATTGAAGATTTATCGGAGTGTTGCCGGCCCTTTTAGACTCCGATATAGATGAAACTATTTTTGAAATTATCAAAGAACAGGTGGAACGAACTCTACTACACTCCAGTTCAGGTGATGCAGTTACCTGCTCTGGACGTCCATCCTTTGACATTCCAGCTGAGTCAATAGAACACCTTCTGTTATGCGTTTTAAAAGTACGACCGATTACAGATCTATATGGTGTATTGGAGAAGACGATCACAAGGCGAATGAGCCAGTTTGATATACGGCTGTCTTAGTTTAGGTACTTTGACATGGAATGCCTAAAGCAGCGCCAACTAATATTTTGAACTGAACAACTTTACCACTGATCAGAGCTGTACAGTTGTTTGAAAAAGTAGCTGTGAATATGCAACTGACTTTATACTCGTAAAACAAGGGTCAAATACTCAGTTCTAAAAGGGCCGCCAACATTGTAATTTCTTCCGATAAATCTTTAATTCTCTCTGTGAAATGCGTAATATCTTCGGCAGAATCCATTTCATCGGCAGTAGTAAGCATTTTTCTAATTAATTCTTGTGCTATCGACTCACCAATCAGTAACTAGAGGGCGTGTTAGAGCCCGCCCTCTCAACTTTGACGAGTGAAAGTGACAGTTTTATTTCAAGCCGTATTTCATGACGGTTTGCAGGAATGTTACGGACAAAATGAAATAAATAAATAAGCAACGAAAAACATATTTCGTGACACATTTATTTATTTATGCTCTCATTTCATGACATATTTATTTATTAAGGCTCTCATTTCATGACACATTTATTTATTTATTTATGCTCACATTTCACAGTACTTTTATTTATTTACGCATTTATTTATTTATTTATTTCATTTTGTCCGAAATATTCCTCCATAGGTCGATCGGCTTATCACGGACATTTGGAAGAAAAATGTAAAAGAAATAAAAGTTTTCATTTAACTGTTTTAGAGAACCTACCCAGATTAACACGGCGGCAGTTTGAGCGCTGGGATGTTCGAAAGGGTGCCGCGGCCTACAGGTGCTCAGAGAGCCAGCAGTGGGGCTCAAACTCGCCAACGCCGAGGCACGCGTGTAAGGCAGTTTTTTCGAGCGCGTTCACGGTTTCTGACAGCCAAGTGCGGATGCGCGCTTCCGTAACCTCTGGTGGAGAGACGGTGAAAGTGGTACTGTATGTTTAAAATCGGAGGACAAGTCTGAAGGATTGAACGCCTTGTTTTAAAGTAGCTTGCGGTGGGTTGGCACCCTGCCCGGGATTGGTTCCTGCCTTGTGCCCTGTGTTGGCTAGGATTGGCTCCAGCAGACCCCCGTGACCCTGTGTTCGGATTCAGCGTTTAGAAAATGGTTGGTTGGCTTTAAAGTAGCCGACATAAAAGGGAATTCACACGTGTGGCAAAGGACAAAAGTGAAAGCCGGAGAAACTGAAATAGTACTTACTTAACAAAGGCTGAACGGGAAGCCCACAAGTCATCAAGACAGACGAGAAATAGAGAACATTTTAATACGCTGGAATGTACCTGAACAGGAGCTGATGAATGGCGCTCGTCTCGACATGTCTGAATTATTGGAAGCCCTAGGACAGGGTTCCTCAATCACGGTCCGGGAGGGCTGCAGGTTTTTGCTCCAACCCAGCTGCTTAATACGAAGCACGTATTGTTCAAGTAACACTTCTGCTTCACTTTAGTTGTCTCGCTCGTTAAGATTTTGAACCCTTAGTGCATATTTTAGTCGTATACAGCTGTTTTCTTGGTTTTTAATTGCTCGTAATTAGCAGTAACATGCAAATGACAAAAGAGACCCGCATTTCTTCATTTAGCTTGTTACCATTTACACCTGTGTGTGTATTTATCATGCACTATTGGGTTTTATTAAATACTTGGAAAGAAAGTGAAGAACTGAGAATTACTCATCCATTTTAGCCTTCAAATCATTTAGATGATATTGCTTACTACACATATATAATCCTGCTACTTCCTTGTCTTGTCTTTGCACAATGTCTTGTCTTCTTTGTGTTTTAATTTTAAATTTAAATTTTAATTCTTTTTGTAATTTATTTTTAATTTATCATTTGCACTTCATGTTGTTACACTGTGGACCCTGAGCTTCGCAATCTGAATACTTGTATATGGTTGAGATAACAATAAAGTTCACTTTGACTTTGACTTAGAAAGGGGAAGAAAATCTAGGATATGAGAATTACCTGACATAGAAGAGTTAAAGCTCTATCAAGCCATGAAATTAAATTATTGGCAAGAATTGCTTTCTAATTAATCAACTGGGTTAGAACAAAAACCTGCAGCCACTGTGGCCCTCCAGGACTGTGATTGAGGACCCCTGCCCCATGGAAACGTAATGGATTGGATGGTCAAAAGGGCTCGCGATATAAAACCAGGGTCCGAATGCCAGAGGTCATCTTTTGAGCATGTCTTCAAGCTGTAGTGAAGATCTGTGCTACTGATTTATTTAATTGAGTAGTAGAGATACATGCTGTTATTTGTGTATATAGTAGGTGCTTCGTTTATTCATTTTGTTTTGATTATTTTTTTAGCCTGTCCTTCGTGATCCTTTTGTAGCTGGACGATGGAGGTGGGAGAGTTTTTCTTTTTTTCTGTTTTGGTCTTGTCTTCACTTTTGATTTGGAAACAACTGTAAATATTAACACCTGCACTGATTTTTCTTTTGGGAAGTGTCTCTGCATTGGACTTTGTAAATATGTTTTGCACGATATTTCTTTGTAAAATAGTATGGCTATTGCTGGAATAAAGCTGATTCCTGATTTTGAATAGTTTTTTTTTAAGTCTCTCTTACTCCATTCCCTTGGTTGCTCGGTCTCATCTACTGACACCCCAAGTCGAGTTTTGTACAACTGGGTCCTTAACCCTGGGTGTCACAAGGCATTCATGGCATATCCATTTTGTAACCCAGCATTATATAGTAGATTGAACTAAATCTGTCAGTCGTTTAAAAAGCACATACATGGACCTATAAATAGCCATATAAAACAGGCCAATAACAGTGCCATAAGGTAACCTTTCAAACCTCACACATCTGATGAAAAGCCACACAGAATTTGTAGACCCTCCACATTGGCTCTTGGAGTCATGAAGCAGTTGTGTTGACTTTTGAGCCACCATGACGGGCCACCTCGTGACCCAATAGGCCACCTCAAAACCAGTTCCCAAAAAGAGAGAGATAGTGATAGTTGGGGACTCAATCATTAGGGGGATTGAAGCGCAGGTGTGCTCCAGAGAGAGAGAGTCTCGCACGATGTGTTGCCTTCCGGGAGCACAGGTGGGAGACCTCCCTGGAAGGGTGGATAGGCTCTTGGCCAGAGCAGGGGTGGATCCAGTTGTCATTGTCCACGTTGGAACAAATGACATACATAAGGGTAGTCTGTCAGTTCTGCGATCCAAATTCAAAGAGTTAGGTACCAAGCTGAGGAGCAGAACTGACAAGGTAGTCTTCTCCGAAGTTCTGCCTGTGCCACGCGCCAGTCCAGGTAAGATTGAGGAGATTAGAAGGCTTAACGCGTGGCTCAAATCTTGGTGCAGGGTAGAAGGGTATAGGTTTATGGGGCATTGGGACTCCTTTTGGAACAGATGGGACCTGTTCCGCTGTGACGGGTTACATCTGAACTGGAGGGGCACCAATGTATTGGGGAGGCGTATGTGTAGGCTAGTCGAGGATTGTTTAAACTAGGGAATGGGGGGCAGGGAGTTTAGGACAGGCCAGATTTAGATCTATACATGGAAGAACAAACAATGGTGTAGAAATAAAAATGCATAGTAATGTAAATTTTAAGCAAACATAAAGTAGAAGGATTAACACATTAAAAATAGCTTGCCTTAATGCTAGAAGTATCAAAAATAAGGTAAGTGAGTTGGAGTTGTATGTAGCAGAGCATAATTATGATATTATAGCAATAACGGAAACCTGGCTAAATAACAAAGATGGGGATGAGTGTAACATAGAGGGATACACATTTTTAGGAAGGATAGACAGAACAGAAAAGGAGGTGGGGTTGCTGTTTATGCCAAACAGGATTTAAATGTAAGTCATCTTCAGTTGGATGATGAGCCCCATCTTAGTGAGGACATGTGGCTTCGCCTGGAAAATATTAGGGAAAAGGTTATTTTAGGAGTGTGTTATAGACCACCCAATTCAGACAGTAATTTCAACACACATCTTTTAGTAATATCAAAAGGCAAGTTTACAGGGGATATTATAGTCATGGGGGACTTTAATTATCCAAATATTAACTGGGATAACCTTACAGATGGAGGAGCACAAGAGCAGGAGTTTTTAGAAGTAATCAGTGACTGTTTTTTAACACAGCATGTTAAAGCACCAACACGGGGTGAAGCCTGTCTGGATTTAGTATTCTGTAATAATCAGGATAGAATTGAGGGTGTAGAGGTGATTGAACCACTAGGGTCAAGTGACCATAATGTAATACAATTCTCAGTATTTTGTAAGAGTACAGATGCAAAGACTAAAATTGTTAAGTTGAACTTTAGTAGGGCTAATTTTGAGCAGATGCGACAAAGTCTAAGTAGGATAGACTGGGATAAGCTTTTAAATGTGGAGACAGTCGAGGAGCAGTGGAACAGGTTTAAAATGTTTTACATGTAATGCAGGACAGATACATACCTAAATTTGGAAGTAATAGGAAACTAAAAAAAAACTCCATGGTGGATTAATAAAGATTTAAAAAGAAGTTGCAAAGGAAAAAACTGCTGTATAAGGCATATAAGACTAATGACTGCAAAGAGAATCATAGAGCGTATGAGAACATGAGGGCAACCATTAAGAAGGATATCAGAGAGGCTAAAAGACAGTTGGAGAGGAATATAGCAGATAAGGCGAAAGAAGACCCCAAGAGATTCTTTCAGTATTTTAGTAGTAAAAGAACAGTTAAGGAGGAGGTCAAGTACATCAGAAATAGTAAAAGGGAATTAAAAGATACATTTACATTTTTCTGAGGTGTTTACAAGTGAGCAAGTGGATAACCTGCCAGAGGTAAACGCAACTACTAAGGAGGTACTGAGGGATTTGGAAATTGTAGAGGGAGAAGTGCTGCTCAGATTAAATAAGATGAAATCAAACAAATCACCAGGCCCAGATAATATTTATCCTCGTGTTCTTAAGGAGGCTAGTGAGTACATATATAAACCCTTGACACATATTTTTAGGAAGTCACTGTGCACTGGAGAGATTCCAAAGGACTGGAAAATGGCAAATATCATCCCATTATATAAAAAGGGTGACAGGGCAGATCCAAGCAACTATAGGCCAGTAAGCTTAACAAGCATCACAGGAAAATTAATGGAAGGAATTATTAAGGATAAGATTGAGCAACACATGGCAAGGACAGGAGTTATTCTGAACAGTCAGCATGGGTTCAGAAGAGGGAGGTCGTGTTTTACTAACATGTTGGAATTCTATGAGGAGGCAACAAAAGGATACGATCAAAGTGGAGCTTATGATATTATTTATCTGGACTTTCAGAAAGCATTTGATAAGGTGCCACATGAGAGGTTGGGCATCAAGTTAAAAGAAGTGGGAGTTCAGGGTGATGTTTTTAGATGGGTGCAGAATTGGCTCAGACACAGGAAGCAGAGGGTGATGGTGCGAGGAACCTCATCAGAACTGGCCGATGTTAAGAGTGGTGTTCCACAGGGGTCAGTGCTAGGGCCGCTGCTATTTTTAATATATATAAATGATTTAGATAGGAATATAAGTAACAAGCTGGTTAAGTTTGCAGATGATACCAAGATAGGTGGATTAGCAGATAATTTGGAATCCGTTATATCATTACAGAAGGACTTGGATAGCATACAGGCTTGGGCAGATTTGTGGCAGATGAAATTTAATGTCAGTAAATGTAAAGTATTACACATAGGAAGTAAAAATATTAGGTTTGAATACACAATGGGCGGTCGGAAAAATGAGAGTACACCTTATGAGAAGGATTTAGGAGTCATAGTGGACTCTAAGCTATCAACTTCCAAACAGTGTTCAGAAGCCATTAAGAAGGCTAACAGAATGTTAGGTTATATAGCATGATCTGTGGAGTACAAGTCCAAGGAGGTTATGCTCAACCTTTATAATGCACTGGTGAGGCCTCATCTTGAGTACTGTGTGCAGTTTTGGTCTCCAGGCTACAAAAAGGACATAGCAGCACTAGAAAAGGTCCAGAGAAGAGCGACTAGGCTGATTCCAGGTCTACAGGGGTTGAATTATGAGGAAAGATTAAAAGAGCTGAGCCTTTACAGTTTAAGCAAAAAAGATTAAGAGGTGACATGATTGAAGTGTTTAAAATTATGAAGGGAATTAGTACAGTGGATCGAGACTTGTATTTTAAAATGAGCTCATCAAGAACACGGGGACACAGTTGGAAACTTGTTAAGGGTAAATTTCGCACAAACATTAGGAAGTTTTTCTTTACACAAAGAACGATAGACACTTGGAATAAGCTACCAAGTAGTGTGGTAGACAGTAAGACGTTAGGGAGTTTCAAAACTCGACTTGATGTTTTCTTGGAGGAAACAAGTGGATAGGACTGGCAAGCTTTGTTTGGCTGAATGGCCTGTTCTTGTCTAGAGTGTTCTAATGTTCTAATGACATACAAGTAAACATTTCAGATTCCTCTTGTTGATATTGGTTCTGTATTGTAAAATGGAAAGTTAATTACTACTTATTATCTTGAACTATCCAAGCCCCTTAACCTGAGATCCAGTAAAATAAATAAAGCAGATAGAATGGTATCCTGATACCCACTTCCAAAATGTATGGTTCACTGATCTCTCCTGAGGGATTTCCTTTCTTGACCTTACTGTTGATATTCCAGCTCCCTCCAACTCTGAATAAGACAGGGGAATAAAAAAGTGGATGGATGACTTTTGGCAAGGGAGAATTGTTAAAAGGTTTATTTATTACCATTCATCTGCATTAGCTGTTATGTTGAATGTGAAAAAAAATGGTCAGCTATGCACAACATCTTTAATTTCCAGCAATGTTCACATTTTTAATGAAATTAATTGGATGTTTTTCCCTGCAGAATGTGCTCTTCTGAATCAAAGATGATGGCAGCTCAAAAGAAGAGGAACTGAAATTGACAGCAGTCTACTTAATGTTGTTGATTTTTAAGGAATTCAAGGGTTTCTGAGTAACATTTCATTCTGGTAATAAGTTGGTCAGGTCCACAAATTGGATTGTTCTTTTGAATGTGTTTTTAATTGTACAGTTAACAATGGCTGCCAGCATGTAAGGCTGGATTTTGTTTGTGATGTTTAAAGTTTGTTCAGTACTCAAACCATATTTTCATTTTTTGGAAATTTGATAATCAAAATGACTGTGAATATGATGGGGTTATCTTTAGTAAAATGTGATGCTTCTGTAAATTATTTTTTAATGCACTGCACATTCAAAAAATGCTTACGCTAAATTTCTTTATTAAAATGTGATGCTTCTCTAAATTGTTTTTTTAATATGTTGCACATTCAAAAAATGCTTGCAGTGAATGTGTACATTTCTTTGAATGCGTAGCTCAAATCTGTTATTGCCACTTTAATGTTTTACTTTGGTTGATTTTAAAGATACAGTACACTCCTGTTGTGAATGAATTATTGCTTGACATTTGTACAGTAATATAATTCTGTTGTACATTTTGTGTAAAATGCACTCATCTTTGTATTATCTAATGACCTGTATAATGATCTGGCAACATGCCATAAATTTTTTTTATATAAATTAACAAGTCTGTCGTGTTGTATTTTTTTACTTTGGGGGACTGATAAAAAATATTAACAAAGGACACAGTTATTGTTAGTGATAAAAAAAACAAAAACAGTGTGTGTTTCTGATTCCATATTACCCCCAAATCATGTAAAATCTAGCACACTACAACACTAATCATATACAACAGGCTAGGCACGGTGGTGCAGTGTTAGCGCTGCTGCCTCACAGTTAGGAGACCCAGGTTCACTTCCCGGGTCCTCCCTACATGGAGTTTTCCCCGTATCTGTGTGGGTTTCCTCCGGGTACTCCAGTTTCCTCCCACAGTCCAAAGACATGCAGGTTAGATGGATTGGCGATTCTAAACTGCCCCAGGTGTGTGTGCCCTGCCCAGGGATTTGTTTCCTGCTTTGCACCCTGTGTTGGCTGGGATTGCCTCCAGCAGACCCCAGTGACCCTGTAGTTAGGATATAGCGGGTTGGCCAATGACTGACATACAACAGGTACATTTACAGTAAATAAAATTATATATATTGTATAAGAAAATAAAGATTTTGACAAGAACAGGCTGCCACCTTCTTTTCACCTAATTCTTTATGTACAGTATTTATTACACTGTGTTAATTTAATTTCAAGAAGGTACAGTCAAGGAAAAAAAAATGCAGAGCTTAAACAACAAATAATTTAGAAAAAACACCAGAAAATTAAAAAAAGAAAACAGAGAGAAAGCAAAACCTAATAAAACAAAAATTCAGCTACCACCAACGAGAAAGAGAAAGGACCCAAGAGCAGACAAAAAAAAACATCCTTTTCCTCCAGTAATGACTTTGGGTTCTCAAAGGCCGTCAGTGTTTATTTCTGTCGTTAAGTCCACTTCCAGCATTGCAAGGGGCATGGCCTTTGAGGTTGAGACCTATGTGGAATTGATACCATGGGATAAAAGGTCGGCTATAAGTGTAAATCCTTATCTGATCTGTGGATACCAAATCTGCAGAGTATTCAAAGTTCATCTTTGTGATCTTTTCTCGCGTGTACTTTCTGTTTTGGCCCTCTTTGTTCTCTCAGCCAGAAGTATTGTCTCTTCTATTGGGCTTCTGTTTTGTTTTGCTTTAAAATTTTCTTATGTTTTGTTTTTTATGGACATCTCCTGGTTTTTGCTTAAACGTTTATCTGCCAATTTGCTGACAGAACACTCCCTAAATGAATTCTTATTCTAATTTGTTTTTCAATTATGTCTTACCAAGTTTTGAAAGAATCCTCTAGGCAAGCATTATATATTTTTTTTCTAATTTCAAATAGTACAGAACACCAGTTACCCACTGACTTATAAAATGGAGGTTGGAATTCTTTCAGATGAGCAAGATAAGTCTACGTGCCAATACTAAAGTTAAAGGCAATCACAGTTTGTTTGTCCTTCTCCACTTTAAGCCCATCTGGAAGTACCCCAAACACAGCTGTTAATGGGTTAGGAGGGATTGTGACTCCAAGGCTGTCTGAAAGGCATTTAAAGATTTTGGTCCAGAATGATGTTAATTTGTCGCAGGCCCAGAACATGTGACTTAGTGAGGCTGGAACTTGATTGTAACATGTGCAGGTTGAATCTTACCCTGGAAACATTTTGGATAATTTTTAAATCAGATAGATGTGCTCGACAAATGATTTTAAGTTGAATTATTGAGTGCTTGGAGCATGTAGAGCCAGAGTGAAATCTACATATGGCTGACTTCCACTCCTTTCTTAGATATTAATTAATCTGTATTCTAGGATTGTTGTTGGGAAGATTCTTTGAGATATTTTTATATATCTGTTGTTGAGATCCTGTCCAAGTCTTCAAGATCAGTATTTCTTTTGGAATAGAAGTGGGTGGGAGGTGTGGAAATTGAGTAGGGTTTTTTAAACAAAATTTCTAATTGGTAAATATTGGAAAAGCCCTTTAAAGAATACATTTGGTGTTTTTCCATGTCAAAAGTTATTTCTTCACAAGAATTGTTTATATTAATATGCCACACGAAACTGCATGGAGCACATTTTATAAATCTAAAAAAATAACTATCCCAGTTCCGTATTTTATAGTGGACTTTATGGAAAAGCCTTAAAACATACTGAATATGTCCATTTTTCAAGCAATACATGTCATTTAGTATTGGTCCATGGCTTGAGATTACACACACATTGCAAAATAGCATATTAATGTCATTTTAAGAAGGTAAAAAAGCAAACCAATGTTGTGAGATTCGGCCATTTTAAAAGGACACTGGCATTGTACTTTACTGTGCCACTTGTCTTCCTCCATGTCACCTTTCAGGACCAGGGATCTGGATTCACCTAGGAAAGCAGGATACTATCCCAGCAAGCATCAACAATCTCTACACAGTGGACACAGTGAATACATGCGCACTCACACTTGCACACCATTTTAGCAATGCTAAATTCTAAGTTTAATCAGTGGGTTAAAGGTTAGTACGTTTAGTGGCAGCACCGAGCTACCATGTCTGTCTCACAGTGCCAGCTGCATGGAGTTTGTATGTTCTCCCCACACATGGATTAACTGTTATCTGTGAGTGCCAAAAACATTCTCCTCATTGTTTTTTTATTATCATATCCTCGGTAAGAGTGACCCATCAAGCACTGGTTTGTGGTACTCCAAGCTACTCTATCACACACTTGTTTTTTTTTTTATGAAAGGTGGGCCTGTGAAGGTATCTTGATAATTTCAAATATCTAAGGTGTTTATTAAAATGCAGTAGAGCGTAATCAGTTCAGTTCAAATTTATTGTTATGTGTACAAAATACAATGAATTTCATATGTGTGTTGTTCTCCCCAGCACTGCCACTCAGTGTGAATCTCGCTCCACAGGCTATGTAAAATAACAGAACAGAATATAATTGGTGAAGAAGTTGATGCTGTTTAGGAAAACATAATCCTATGAGCATGCATCTGTGTTATTACAAGGTATGGCAGGACATAACCAGTGACAAAATAGAACTACTGAAGCAAAAGTAGCTTGCAGAAACATGCATCCTAACCTCAAGAAAGGTCAGGTCAGGTTAGGCTGGGGAGCAGGCATTGGTACAGTGCGTTGCTGTGTCCACCACACAGCCAAACAGTTCAGTATCTTGGTTGGCAACCCACTAGGCATACACGCGGACCAGTCCCACACTCCGGAAATGGCCCTTTATCTGCTGCAGCCAGGTGTTATGTGGGTGTCCCCTTGGCCTTGTCCAGCCACTCGGGTCTTGAATAGTGAGGATCCTACAAGCCGGATCACCCTCGGGGAATCGTGCCACATGGCCATAGTGCTGTAACTGACGCTCCCTCACAATGCAGGTAATGTGCCTCATTCGGGACTCCATTAGCAACCTCAGAAGAGACACAGTACCTCGAGATAAAAGTACAAGAAATCTGTGGAAAAATTGTATTATTTACACTGAGAAACAAGGAAGACATGTTTTCTTAAATCAAAACCTTTGCTACTTCAAAGTGGACATATTCAGTAAGTTTTAAGGTCTCACACATGTGTATCTGGGAACCATCCTCTTGGATCTGAAGCAATACCACCCCAGAAAGGGGGTTGAACTGACACTAATCTTACCTTCCAACTCCACTGCCAAGAAAAAGTGCTCAAAAGGAACAACTGACCCTGCCCACCATCCAAATATCTCTGCCACTTCTGATCCCCAGAATATAAACCGGTTCAGGCCTAAGGCAGGAACAATCTGTGGACAGGGCACCGGTCCATCACAGAGTGAACAAACATTCACAAACACACTTACTGTAGCCAATTTACAATGCCAACCCACCTAACCTGTTTAGAATGTGGGAGGAAACTGGACTTCCTGAAGGAAACCAACATGAACACGAAGAGAACATGCTAAACACTAGTAGTTCTACGCCAAGCCAGGGGGTGGCAGAGTGTACTGACTATCTCTCAGTCCCTTGCAGACCTTTTCCGGGAAATCCCACCTGTTGCCGGCCCCAAGAATTACGTCACTTCTGGGCACAAGGACACCACTCCCAGTTCCGGCATAGATGACGTAATTTCCCTTCCAGCCCTTTAAAACTGCCATCTTGCCTCAGTACAGGCAGTTCTGTTCTAGACTCTGAATTAAGCACATCGTGCAATTTTAAACTACTTTTTGCAGCCGATTCAATTATACGGGTGGCTGCCCCAAATCTTTATGATGTCTCTGACTCATTCTTATTACATCTTACATAGAAAGAAGCTTGCAGTTCATAAAATGTCTTTGCACCTTTGATGTTTGTGAGCACCTATAGCACTCCATGTGACACCTTTCAACATTCACTGTATAATTCTTTTTTTTTCAACCATTGTAAAAGTAAAATTCACTAAAGACACTTAGTTTTACTATTGTAGGTGTTTTTTTACCCTTAAATATTTATATATTGAAATTGAAAAGGAACAACTAATTTACAATTCATAATTTTATTTCGTTATCAATCCGAATACGTGCTTGCTCTGCACAGAAAATACTCCCACCTATCACTTGTACACTACACTGGTTCTGGTTTTTGCCGCGTAATTATCTTAAACTAATAAAATAATAATAAATACTAAAAAATTAAACTAATAATTATCAGTGCGTCTGTACTATATTCTTGTCTAGCTGATGCTTATAAATAATTATATGTGAAAAATGATTGCTGTTTCTCTATATTTGAATACATCTATGTAAAATATATGTAACATTTTCTCTATACATTATTTTAAATAGGTTAACATATTCAAATATGTTGGAGGGCTGCAAATTGAAGCACCACCCCTCCCCGTGGTGGGCATGAACTCGAGCTACGCCACTGATTTCTGTGTTAGTTTATGCTAAAGCCACATTCGTGTACAGTGCCTGCTATAGCTCAGTGTACAAATTTCATAGCATCTTACCATATTCAGCTCAATTTCAATTCAGGTTCAGATACATAAATCTCTTACCATTTCCTGACCATGATGGAAGCATGTTTCAAAAATGGATGGTGGTTATTTATATACAACAAGAAGATTAATTGACAACACACAAGATACTCAAAGGAACATATTTATTTGAAGGTTGGGCTGCATATTGTGATATAGAACATACAGTTCAGTGTAAAGGCACTTAAAGCTCAGGTGAAAATAATAAAAACAACTTAAAAATGAAATTCATCTGTTAAAAGATAGACATATGTACTGTAATGATTAAATAACAGTTACAGTATTAATGCATATTTATTTTTCCAAAGTAAGTAAGCAATGATTAATATAGCTAATCTTATTTAAAGTTGTTTACTCACATTGTTGTAAATATTGATTTTACTTGTCTGTACAGGCCCATGAAGGAGGGTTATAAACGAAAGCATACCTACCAACAATGGGCAGGAAAACCCATGCATTGACATTTGGCACTTAACACATCCTCACTCAGTTCCAACCTTTCTTTTGGTAGTAGACATTATGGTGATTTCAATTGCAGAATTTAAGATACGCATGCGATAAAATATTCTCAAATGTAATTAAAGTTTACAAAAATATGAAATACTGTCATGAACCGTGAAAATTCACAAAATTATGTGTTCCAGTGCACAATTCTAAGAGGAAACATGGATTTTTAGTGATGTCAAGATGTGTGTCTCTGAGAGTGTTAGTGTGCTTTAAAACAGAAATGTGCAATTATACATTTCCAGGAGTTACATAATTAAGTAAAATTTTGTGAAATGGTGGCTGTTTGATAAGTGAAACCCACTAGATGAACATGCATGCATGATCACACTTTGAAGTTCTTTCATCTGCAAGTAGCACATTTTCCTCTGTTATGCAAATATACTTGCATACCCTAAGACATTGTTACATTTGTTACTAACATGAAAACAACAAAATAATTATTAAACTTTAATTAAGAAGCTTCCCTTTGTGCAATTATTTTAGTCAACATATCCATTTCAAGCTGATGCTTTCATGTGAAAGTGAATCTCTGTCAAAACCTAGAGGTATTCCTATACGTTTAATAGATTACAGAATGAAAGTATAAAATGTTAATGTTTATTAGCTTAATATTCAAAAGAAATTCAATTTTCATAACAAAAGTAATGTAATTGTATATGCAAAATATTTGATTCACCAATTTTATCACTTCAATTATAATAAGTTTAGAAAAGTGAAAAAATGGATATTTTTCCCATTATGAAAACTAGGCATAACAATTACATCAACAGTATAAAATGGAATGATGCACATATAAAACATTTTTAAATGGTGACTTATCCTTCCTTTTCAGATTTTTATGCAATATAAATTACACCTTTCCAAGACATGAGGCCAGTTGCTGCAGAAACCTTTTAATCTTGCACATCCACAATGAGAGGAGCCACATATTCAGAATGTCGGATTCCAAATGAAAAGCTGGGAGGTTTGGCTTTAGAAAATGTCACCTGAAAATTGCAATTAAAAATGTTATTGGGACTAATCAAACACATTGCATTCTATTAAATGATGTAGAGAATTTTAAAGTAAAGTCCCCAAATATGTGTTAATGAATAGCTCAACTGCTAATATAAAAAAATATTTCATGACCCATGCAAGATTTTTGGATATGTCATATGAAAATAGCTAATTTAGTTGCGGAGTATCTAGCTACCAGTGGTATAGCTGATAGTACATTAAAATAACGTCTGTTTTCCTTTGCTATTAATACATATTTTACTTTTCAGTAATTAAACCCAGGTCCAAATCTCCTCTTTTTCCATTTTAAACCTGCTACCCCTTTTTTGGTCAGAAAACTTCACAGCTTGGTTTGACAGTAATGTATACTTTTATACTTTTGAACAACAGTTCCTGGAATAATCTCGGACAAATAAATAAACAAAATGTTCACTTGACATATGGATATGTGTTTGTGCAACTCACACTAAGGCTGATTGTTTCACTGTTTTTCTTTGAACATATTTTTCTTAACACTTTTACATCCAAAATGTGTTGATATGGAATCAGAAATTATGATTATCTGGTCATTAGAATTCACATTTTGTATTGATGCATCTTCAACATTGATAATTATTTTACATTCCATAATCCCAGTGAACAACAAAAACAATGCCAATAAGAAAAAACAAGAAACTTGCAGGGTATGAGTTTAAGGTTGTGTGTGTATCTGTGCTCTACAACTGGCTAGGATTCTTTCCGGAGTTAATTCTTGGAAACCTGAGACATTATAATGAAAGAAGATGTAGCTGAAATAAGTGTATAACCACATTCACCAGTATCAAGTCAACCCCACAGTGAATGGGCAGGCAAATGCAATTTTAAAAAATCTAAAGTTAGACTCGGGTGGCATGGTGGTGCTGCCTCGCAGTAAGGAGATCTGTGTTCGCTTCCCAGGTCCTCCCTGCATGGAGTTTGCATGTTCTCCCCATGTCTGAGTGGGTTTCCTCCGGGTGCTCTGGTTTCCCCCCACAAATTTTCCCAAATTTTACCAAATGTGAATTTCATGTATACAAATTTTATGATTATGTACTATAATACAGTCATATATAAACCATTTTATATACAGTACATATATACATATATACATATATATACACATATATACACACATATATATATATATTATATATATATATACATATTATATATATCCTCTTTAATAAAAGCCCTATGTGCGTCCAGGTGTCCGTGTGTGTGTCTCTTCTGGTGTAGTGCGCATGCGCGGGGTCACACGGCACGTGTTCAGTCTCTTCCTGTGCATTCCCTGTGCAGACACACACATAGGCGCATGAGAGACAGACACGCACACACAGGCGCGTGCACGACAGACACACGCACGCACACACGCACACACAGGCGCGCGGGACGCACACACACGCACACACACACACAGGCGCGCGCGGGACCCACACACACACACAGGTGTGCGTGTGCATTGTTGCAGTGTTACTTTTCTCGGTTGTTTATTTATTTTTCAACTGTTCATTTTTTTCCCTGTGTGTAAAACTCATTAAAAAAGGTGTTTTTAGAGAGCGGGTTGTAAGGCTATAGCGTGAACTCTTCCAGTGTTAGTTTTCTCAGTTGTTCAAGGTTTTCTTAGTGTTATTCAATGTTTTTACATTTAGTTTACTATTACGCTGTGCATTCAGTGGTATAATTAACTATATTTGTGCTTAAAAACGTAACAAAAATATATATTTACATACAGTTCATACGGTCTGGAATGGATTAATTGTATTTACATACAATCCTATGGGGGGAAATTACTTCGGTTCACGACCAAATCGGGTTAGAACCAGAGTTTTGGAACGAATTATGGTTGTGAGCCGAGGTTCCACTGTATTACTGTCATACAAAATTATAGGCATTTTAGGGAAATACAAACCAGTATTGCTGAGAGAGAAAATTAAAGGCACACAATACAGTGACAAATATTACAGCTACATACAAGATCCCTTACCATTTAATATAGACTGTTCCTACTAATGTTTATGCACTACTGTTCTAGTGCCCGTTATTGTAACGGGCTTAATGTCTAGTATATATATATATATATATATATATATATATATATATATATATATATATATATATATATACACACTAGGGGGCTTCATCCCCCCCCCCAACCTGCACTACACGTCAGTTACTTCGCGTCTCTGATGCTCGCATATGTAGATTTCACTTTCACCAAACAACAAATCTTTTCATTCTTGCAGATAAACATCTTCATTGGGAAGAAACACTACTCTTCCCTGATGGCAACAAGAATTAGACGATCTACAAGTCTCCGACTTAAAGTTTAAATCGAACAATACATTCAATCTCTTTTCGCTGTTCCGTTATTTCACTAAGTAATAATTTCCGTTTGTTTGCACTAATGTGATCTTAACTATAATTTTTTTGAGACTTTCGAATTTTAGTACTTTCATTATCTCTAACCTGCTCTGCATGTGTATTGTGTCAAAGTTGTTGAATTCTTTATGACGCTCTACTTTGTCATCTACTCTTTGTCGTTTATTTCCAGCCCCTGCCATGGTTAAATCTCTTGGCACAAAGTCTCGTCTATTGGAAAATCATGACAAGAAATATCTTACACCTCTCCCACTGACACAAATGACTGAAAATGATTTATATTTATAAATCACATGATATTTCCCCCCATTAACACCACTTAACATAGAGTTTTTATGAATATTGGAGAACTTAACTGTGCTAAACACATTTCCCTTGTTTTTGAAAGTTAATGGATAATTGTGAAAACATCATGGTAATGGTGCTTTAATGAGAAGTATAGTAACGTGCTTATTTAGATTTCAACCACAAAGTTTGTTCTCTTGTACAATTGTGTGTGTTCATTTCAAAGAGGGATACAATACAGGTATCGCATACAATATAAACAAATAGCCTTGTTTCAAAGCAACATTTGTTCACATATCAGAACATTTCCCTGCTACCTGTGATTCACTATTTAAAAATGTACATATGGTCTTGAACTGGTTAATTGTATTATATAAGTAGACAATTTAACATTTTTCAACAATATTACTAATTTTACTTGATATTTAATTAATAGAGGTGCAGTCATTTGACACTGAAAATGTCATGTCAATGACTTTCAAACCTGGAATTTTACAACAGAAACCTTTATTTTATTTGGAACCTTTCTACAGTGTGTCCATTACTGATTGATAGCCATGCCATAAAAATGAGAGATCACATAACAAGGAACCAACCTGAACTTATCTTAGATAATGTAACATTGTGTCTGTTATATAAAATGACTGTGTATTTCTTGTCTTATTATGATAGTTTATTAAGTTTTTTTTATTAGTTCTAATAGATTAACACATAATTGCTAATATCACTTCAACGTTAGCCTTAGATATATTCACACGTGCATATGGGAGACAGCTTAAGGGCTCGAATAATGGTGTTTCTCCACTAGGCAAGGGTTGGCATTGTTATCTAAATCTTTCTCATTTTGTTCCTTTGCAGACCTACAGAAGACCCCACTCCATAAAAAACATCATTCCTGTTTCCAGTCTCATCACCCTGTCTTCCAAGGACATCACTTCCTCTTCCAGTCCCTCAGAGGCCACCTCTTCCTGCCACACAACTATATAACCGCCTCATTTTCAAATGTTACCTCAGTTCTGTTTTGGACATGTCTGTAAAGAATGTTGCATTAATTCAAACTGATTTTCAAGTATACGGGGTGGCTATCCCAAACCTTTTTGTTGTGTTTCTGCTTCTTATTATACAGTGGCATAGGTGGCAGGATTATTGTTCGAAAGATGACTGAAGAACAAGACCTAATTACCATTCTAACTAGCACAGAGCTTCAAAGACTCAAGGTACAACTGGGAGAGACTTGGACACAGTTGATGGAATCTGAAGCACATGCCCAGACTCAACTGCAAGATCAGTCATGGGCTCCATCCCAGATAATATTACCACTTCAAAGTAAAGATGACATTTAATCTTACTTTTTGATTTTTGAAAGAAGATCTACCCGAAACCACTGGGAGTGTGCAGAATGGGCCAAAATATTGGCACCATTCCTGAAAGGTGAGACACAGCAGACTTATTATGAGGACGTCACTTCCGCTTCTGGTCCCTCTGAGCTCTCCTCTTCCTGTGACCAACTATATAACCACCTCATGTTCAGATGTTACCTCAGTTCTGTTTTGGACTCAGACCACTGCATTTATTCAACCTGATTTTCAAGTATATGGGGTGGCTACCCCAAACCCTTTTCTTGGTTTCTGTTTCTTATTTTACAATACCTTATTAAAAAGGGAATAAAAATTGTAATATAATTCACAATTAAATCACAGCACATAATATGCTGAAAAACATTAAAGAAATCACAATTTTATCATATCATGACCAATGCATCATAATAATATCCTATCATGATATCCCTTCCACTTCTACTTTACAAATGCCCAGTTTAAGTTTACGTACCTTCTCTGGACTATGGGCTCCTGGTCCAGGTTTCTGTGTTGTATCACCTGGCATGCTGTTTCGTGCTGTCATACTGAACTGAGGAAGTTTGCTTTTATATATATTGGGGTCAGTCACTTTGTATGTGCCTGGACCTGGAGTCTGAACAATAAAAAAATAAAAAAGACACATATTATTTGATTATATATGAACTAAACCACTAAGAAAACTAACCCAACACATGCAGAATTACAAATATATTTGTATTCAACTAAAAACAATGTTTTTTGTTTACTTCATCACAGGGGAGTGGGCAGTCACATACCATCTTTGTACTATGAACAATTAGACAGGATCCAACCTTGAGCCTTGGGATATCATTCTGTCAGAGGGCTTACTCATATTTAGCTATACCCCATTCTAAAGGAGACAGCCCTACATAGACACAAACAAAAAGTACAGTCTCCATACAAAGAGGTTCCTGGAGCTGTGAGCTAGCAATACTAATCACAGCACCACAATGTGTTCAAAAAGTATAAACAGCAAATGTACTTAAAATGTATATATTTTAATTAATTAAATAAATTTTATTAAGTTAGATTTACTTATAAGCATTTTATTGAAACCATTTACAAAGAAAATAAGTTCACAATTTCATACACATTCTAATGTTTGCATGGTCGGCTATAGTTCAGCTGTTGAAAATCTATTTGAGCAAGAGCTACAAAATTTAAATTAAAAGTGAACAAAATAATATATTTTTTAACATTACTACTCAAACTAATTGTAATTGGATTATGGATTATTTCAGTTATTTACATTTGATCACCTTATATTAACCTTTATTTCTGCAGCTCTGCAATGGAAAAAGTAAGAAATGGATGAATGAACCAGAATTACAAATTATCCAAGTTTCCAAATGTTCATTGTTAATGCCATTAAACTGCATGTATGTATGTATAATGACATATAAGTCTTACTTTTTGTAAGTCTTCATGGAAGCTTCCAATAGTGCTCTTTCCACTCAGGGAATAAAAAGGAGCTGAACTTTTAGTCACAGTTTTGGGTCCTAGCATGGGAGGAAGAGTGTATGCTGCTGGCCCTAAGAGAATAAGAAAGAAAATCTAACTTATTTTTTCCAAAATAATACTTCCTAATCTTTATTTTTCTATTCCAAACTTTTAGATAGACTAGAAATATTTTGTTAATCAATTAAAGTAATTAACATTCATTTATGTATGCTATTAAAAATAACATACATTAAAATAAATTCAAGAAAACAAAAACAGCATTTCTTTGACAATTTTAAAGTTTATTTTGAAGTACAATCACATAAAAGAATACTATGTATTATTTTGCACAGTGGCAGTCTAACATGCTCTATGAATAAAATTAAATATAGGAGAAAATAACTCTTAAGTCTGCATCCAAAATTGTGCTATAGAAATAAATTACATATAACATTAATGTCTACAACATAAATATGACAAAAAAGATATAATGAACATGCTAATGGGTAAATCTAATCTGTTTAAACAGTACTACATAATAAAGGTAGAATATAAAAGTTATTGTTGCTGTTCTTGAATATATCAAGCCAGATGCAAAAAATGAATAGGCACATAGCTGATGAGTCCTTATTTTTAGCTATATATCTAAAGCAAAATACCTGCGCTTCGCAGCGGCGAAGTACTGCCTTAAAATTTTTATTAAGAAGAAAACTAAACCTTTTTAAACCGAGGGAAAATATACCAATAATTATTTGTTAAGGATCTCTTTGTATACCACATTGTGAGTTCGGCCCTCCGGTTGTAATATGACCAAACTGTACGCTGAGCTTACTCTTGAACATGCAACGTACAGTTGGCTATGTGACAAGTAATCTTGTTTCAAATCTCACAGCATGGATTGCTGCTGTCATAATCGGTTTGAGTTTCATGGTTCGACAGTATTTGTAGAACTTATGTTGAAGAGACATTCAGCATCTGTAAAGCGTTGTAAGTATACAACCGGTTTCATCGATAAACTTCACATCCAGCTTTTGAGAGTTTAAACATTCATAAACATCAAAGTGTCCACTACTGAAATTGTCACCTGTGAATCTAAGATGTTTAAGAGGCATTGGCGGTTGTCGAAAGGTGTAAAATATTTGGCCATTTCGGTACACTTGAACGCGACAACCGAACAATTTAGCGGCAGCCATCAACTCACATGCAGATCCATAGGTGAAGGGCTTAAGCATTTCACTCTTATAGTGCTCCTGTGTAATATAATTATTTCCTGTACCGTCATCAGTCCACACCTTGAACCTGTCCCAGTCATTCAATACATAAGACACAATGTTCCTCCGGATATCAAGAGTGAGCCTGATATGGCCATGCAATATGTAACAAAGAGAATGGAAAAGGTATCTCCGGGCATGGAAACAACTCAGTAAGTGACAGTTCTTTAATAGATGGTGATCACCTCGATAGACATGTTAATGGGGGTACGGTTGGAATGATAAAGGAAATGGATACCTGAACAATGTAAAGTAAGTCTAAAATACCTACACAATAACTATAATCGTAATAAATGAACAATAAAACAGCGGAGAAGCCGTGGATTAAATTAAAAGGCTGTAGTTATCAGTAGGGAAATGTGAATCCCATGGTGTAGCAAGGAAAGGAGTGTAGAGACTGGAGCGATGGATGGCCTCATATAGGCAGGCAGCCAACAACGTGGGAGGCATTGGGATGGGGGACCCAGTGTTGCAGGCTATGGATGTATACAGTATATGTACGTAAGTAGGATTCAGTTAGCGTTGGGAGCCCGCGTACAAAATATCTTGAAGATGGGCCAATAAGTAACCAAGACCGTTGAAAAGTTTTATATATGGCGGCCAACAATGGCATCATACCATCGAAATAAGTACATACATTGGTTTCGGTTAGCGCAGGGAAGCTGCCTACCAAATTTCGTGAAAATGGGGCCATAAATAAGAAAGTTCAACATGGTGGATGTTGTTGACCATTGCGACCGTTACACGTAGAATTTCGAAATGAAACCTGCTTAACTTTTGTAAGTAAGCTGTAAGGAATGAGCCTGCCAAATTTCAGCCTTCTACCTACATGGGAAGTTGGAGCATTAGTGACGTTGGAAAGTTCAATATGGCGGCCAACAGTGGTGTCATACCACCGAAATACGTATGTACATCGGTTTTGGTTAGCGCAGGGAAGCCACCTACCAAATTTTGTGAAAATGGGGCCATAAATAAGAAAGTTCAACATGGCAGACGTTGTCGACCGTTATCGAACATTATGACAGTTACGTGTAGAATTTCGATATGAAACCTGCTTAACTTTTGTAAGTAAGCTGTAAGGAATGAGCCTGCCAAATTTCAGCCTTCTACCTATACGGGAAGTTGGAGAATTAGTGACATTGGAAAGTTCAATATGGCGGCTGACAGTGGCGTCATACCACCGAAAAAAGTACGTACATTGGTTTCAGTGAGTGCAGGGAAGCCGCCTACCAAATTTTGTGAAGATGGGGCCGTAAATAAGAAAGTTTAACCTGGCGGACGTTGTTGACCGTTGACCGTTACATGTAGAATTTCGATATGAAACCTGCTTAACTTTTGTAAGTAAGCTGTAAGGAATGAGCCTGCCAAACTTCAGCCTTCTACCTATACGGGAAGTTGGAGAATTAGTGACATTGGAAAGTTCAATATGGCGGCTGACAGTGGCGTCATACCACTGAAATAAGTACGTACATTGGTTTTGGTTAGTGTAGGAAAGCAACCTACCAAATTTCGTGAAGATGGGGCCATAATTAAGAAAGTTCAACATGGCGGACGTTGTTGACCGTTATGACCTACCAAATTTCATGAAGATGGTGTCAGCCTTCTACCTACACGCGAAGTTGGAGAATTAGTGATGAGTGAATGAGGGCTTTGCCTTCTATTAGTATAGATGCTAATATTTTATTTTCATATTCATAATACCATAAAATACTATAAGTACTACAGTTGAGTACATACATACACTCTCTATTATAAAAAAAAATCTTGGAAGGAGACGAGACGTGATTTTCTCAGAGAGACACTTTCACATCCCGCAAGAGACGTCTTTGTGCCAAGAGATGAGTAGATGACAAAGTAGAACGTTGGAAAGAATTCAAATACGTTGGTACAGTACACATGCAGAGCAGGTTAGAGATAATTAAAGTATGAAAATTCGAAAGTCTCAAAAAAAGGATAGTAAAGATCGCATTAGCGCAAACAAACGGAAATTACTACTCAATGAAATAACGGAACAGCGAAAAGAGATTGAATATATTGTTTGGATTTAAACTTTAAGTGAGCGACTTGTAGATCCTCTAATTCGTATTGCCATCAGGGAAAAGTAGTGTTTCTTCCCAATGAAGAGGCATATCCACTGAGATTAAAAGATTTGTTGTTTGGTGAAAGTGATTTGGAAAAAGTCTTGCCCACGTCTAAAACATTTACAACCACGCACACGGTTCAATCATTTCTCATTTGTGTGAATGCAATTGTTAGACACATTTCTTGTAGAAAGAAAGAAATGATATTCACTCATGGGCACTTATACATTGCATTGTCACGATGTAATTCCAAACACGGAATCAAAATTCAATGTGATAATGATGAAAAGGTAAAAGCGAAAAGAGATTGAATATATGGACATAAGTGATATGAGTGCATTATGTACATATTGTTTGGCTTTAAAGTTTAAGTTGGAGACTTGTAGATCGTCTAATTCGTGTTGCCATCAGGGAAAAGTAGTGCTTCATACCAATTAAAAGGCCTATCCACGAGAATTAAAAGTTTTGTTGTTTGGTGAAAGTGAAATCCACACACGCGAGCGACAGAGATGCGAAGTTGCTGGCGCGTAACGCAGGCTGGTGGGATGGCGAACGAAATGAGCAGGGAGCAAAGCCCCCTATTACATACTTAAAAAAAAAACCTTCCCAAAACCATTAACTCCAATTCACAGTCATTGGAGTCCAAAGCTTATCCAAGCAGGATCAGGAGCAAGGCAGGAGCAAACCATGGATAGGATGCTAATCCACTGCAAGGCCCACTCATTCCCTTGCACAAATACTTTCATCTTTTGAAATACAGAGAAAAACAGAAGTACACAGAGGAAAAACACACACAAAACTGTGAGCATGTGCAAACTTCATACTCAAAATGACTATCCTCAAGATTAGGACCAGGACTCGTAAAGGCAGCAGCGTTATCCACTACATCACTTAATACCTGAATATTGGTTAATTATCAATTTTTTGGCATGAACAGATTGATTGAAACTATAAAATAGGGTGGATATTTCATTCACATGGGTTGATGCCATTTTTAATCTTAACGTTGTCAGTTGCTTTGTATATAAAGTGGAAATTTCCCATTTGGAATTCCAGTAGGAGGGAACCTTTCCCAGCAGCATTGAGTGCAAGGCTTGCCCTAAGGTGCCAATCCATTGCAGGGTCCATGCAAACACATGGTGCCAACTTAAAATTATTCATTAACCAGCATTTCTTTGAGGATGCAGGAAGAACCCCAGAGTCACTGGAGGGAAACCAGCCCAGAAACATTAAAAACTATTGTTTTAAATACGGGTTTTTATCATTATATATCCTCATTATTACTCGGACGCAATCTGTTTATGTTTTAATTACAGCTATAAACGTTTGTGCTTAATTAATTTTTTTTTTTTTTTTTGTCTAATTATTTTCTCTCTACCCTAAACGAGACTGTTCAATATCATACCCTTGGTTTATTGTTATTGCAATTATTGCATTAAGACCTATTATGCTTATTCTGGACCACTTTCTAACACCATTCCCTGGGTTTATTATCTGGGTGTATTATCTTAATACACTAAGATTGCTGAAGATTATATATATTCTAAGTTCACAGTTTGCTAATGATTAAATTTTATGCATATAGTATTTAGACTATATTGGTAATAGATATCTCTATTTTTTAATCCTAAAACGCCGCTGCGTGGGGGCTTGATGTGCTTTGGACGTGCTCTGTCTCTGGGTATGTCAGAGGACCGGGACTGTGTAAAGTGGGTTCTAGCCTCAGGTGGGGAGGCAAAAAGGGAGGGTGGGGGGTTAAGGGGGGGAGAGAAAGAGAGCAGGCTATATCTATACCTAATCTATCATTTTAACCTTTCTAATTATAACTACCAACGTAATAATATGCTGCATGGCAATAACTCTTGGGGAAATAGGAAATTAAGGCCAAAGCTGTCTCACTTCCAGTTAAGACTACAAAATGACATCAAAAACTCAGAATCAATGTCTCCATGATGGGACAGTAAACTTTGTGAGCTGGAATGTTAAAAGCCTGAATCATGAATTAAAGAGAAAGAAAGTATTCTCCCACCTAACAGGTCTAAACACTAAAATAGTATTTTTACAGGAGACTCACTTACTAACCAAGGATCAGTTCCGGGTGCAAAAAGACTGGACTGGCCAAATGTTCCATTCTAGTTTTACAAAGTAAACTAGAGGTGTGGGAAATCTTACACATAAAACAGTCTCATTTATAGCATCAGATGTAGTATTGGATCCTGAAGGGAGATATGTGATGGTCATGTAAGACTTATCTGACTGTAAAATGATTTTGATAAATGCTTATGCACCTAATGTTGATGATAAGGAATTTATACAAAATTTATTTGCATCCATTCCCAATCTGAACACTCATAAAATTATAATGGCTGGGGACTTTAATTGTGTTTTAAATCCACTCTTAGATATGACTTCTACCACAGTGGGAACGACATCTAACACTGCAAAGATAATTACAAAGTTTATAACTGATCACAACTTATCAGACCCCTGGATGTTTTTAAACCCAAACTCAAGAATATATTCTTTTTACTCACCAGTACATCATTGCTACTCAAGGATTGATTATTTCTTTATAGATAATAACTTCTTGCTTATGATTAAATCTTGCAAATACAATGCTATTGTTATTTCTGACCATGCACCTCTGATCTTGGAGCTAAAGTTACTATGCCTCACACACTCATCTCGCAGATGGAGTCTCAACCCGCTTCTATTAGCAGACGAGAATTGTACAGAATTTATATAAAAATAAATCAGTTTCTTCCTAGAGACAAATATATTCTAAGAGATTTCTGCAGGATTACTCTGGGAAACTCTTAAGGCCTTCTTAAGAGGGCAGATTATCTCATATCTTTCCCACAGAAATAAATTAGAAACCAAGAAAGTAGCAGAGATAAAAAGTGAAATTACTAGAATAGATGAAGAACATGCCAGACTACCAAGCGAGGCTCTACATAGGAAAAGGCAGGCTCTGCATTCAGAACTAAACCTCTTGACAACTAAAGAAACTGAGCAACTAATTTATAAATCCAGACATCATTACTATGAACATGGAGAGAAAGCTAATAAGCTTTTAGCTCAACAAATTCACAAGGAAGAAGTCCGCAACGCAATCTCAGTAATCACCAAAACGAATGAAGACAAAATCATCGACCACAAAAATATAATGCACACATTCAGAGACTAGTATAATTCCTTATATACTACTTAGTTTAAAGAAGACAATACACAATCTAAAGCATTTCTGGATACATTACAGATACCATAAATAGACACTTTTAGTGCGGAGGAACTCGATAAACCTCTGGCGTTATCAGAATCAGTGGAACCTCGGCTTGCAAGACGAGCAAAATTTTTTAACTAATTTTGACTTGATAAACGAGCAATGTCTTGCAATACGAGTAGTATGGATACACTTTGTCTGCTCATCGTCATGTGATCACAACTGAGCTGATGGCGCCGTCTCTCTCTCTCCTTATCTCTCTTGCTCGCGCACGTCTCTCTCTTCTTATCTCGCTCGCTCCCGCACACGTCTCTCTCTCTCTCTTTCTCCTTATCTCTCTCGCTCACGCACAGCTCGTCTCTCTCTCTCTCTCTCTCTCTCCTTATCTCTCTCACTCGCCCGTGTCTCTCTCTCCTTATCTCGCTGGCACGTCTCTCTCTGTTTCTCTCTCTTCTCTTGAGGGCAAACGTCTCCTATTCTCCGTCTGAGTCTGTGTGCCTCACTCATATAGTCAACATCCGTACGAGGGTATATTGTTTACTACAGCATTGTGACTGTGTGTGTGTGCAAGCTGTGAAGTGCGAGTCCCCATCTTGCGCCCCAAAACACGAAGCTGAGTCTCAGTACTTTAACAACACCAGGTTTATTCAGCTTGAAACAGCAACAGTGCGGTTATTTATTCTATTATATCTTTACAATGTTCTTTGTATGACCCATTGACGGCAGGCGCTTATAGCATGTCTGCAATCTTTTTGGATGCGCTTATACGGCGAACTGTTACAGCACTGGGAGGCTGAGATTGCTTTGGGACACTCTTCCGCGTGTTGTCCCGTTGGGTGGAATCCTACATGAGTTTAGAAACTCACTCACACCAGCCATGATTCTTTTTAAAGGTAAAGTGCAGGTTAATTTGTTTTATGTATTTTTACTTTATATTTTGTATTAATCATTTTTATATGAATAGTTTTGGGTTGTGGAACGAATCATCTGAGTTTCCATTATTTCTTATGGGGAAATTCGCTTTGATATACGAGTGCTTTGGATTGTGAGCACGTTTCCGGAACGAATTATGCTCGCAAAACGAGGGTCCACTGTACTAGATGCTATAAAGTCACTTCAAGGCGGGAAAGCAGCAGGCCCTGATGGCTACCCTGCAGAATTTTATAAGAAATTCTCTGCTCAGCTAGCTCCTATTAGCAACATTTAATGAAGCCAGAGACAATCAAACTCTTCCTCAAACTTTTCGCCAAGCACTAATCACCGTTTTTCCAAAACAAAATAAGGACTTATTACAATGTACATCATACAGATCAATTTCACTTCTGAATAATGACATTAAAATACTCTAAAAAATCATAGTTAGAAGGATGGAGAAACTGCTCCCCTCTGTAATATCACAAGATCAAACTGGATTTATCAAGGGCCGACACTTATCTTCAAATGTTCGACACCTGTTTAATGTAATATACTCACCAACTAAATCAAACACCCCAGAAATATTATTATCATTGGATGCAGAAAAAGCATTTGACATGATTGAATGGAAATACCTTTTTACTACATTGGAGAAATTTGGGTTTGGCCCGAACATTTGTGCATGGATCAAATTACTGTACAGTGATCCCTCGCTATATCGCGCTTCAACTTTCGCGGCTTCACTCCATTGCAGATTTTAAATGTAAGCATATCTAAATATATATCACATATTTTTCACTGGTTCGCGGATTTCTGCGGACGATTCTTTTAATTAATGGTATATGCTTCCTCAGTTTGTTTGCCCAGTTGATTTCATACAAGGGCCGCTATTGGCGGATGGCTGAGAAGCTACCCAATAAGAGCATGTATTAAATAAAACTCCTCAATGATATACGATATGCTTCCCGCGCAGTGCTTCACACACTTCAAAGCTCTAACAGCCCGTATTGATTTTTGATTGTTTGCTTTTCTCTGTCTCTCTCACTCTTTCTGACATTCTCTGCTCCTGATGGAGGGGATGTGAGCAGAGAGGCTGTTTGCACAGAGGCTGTTTGCTTAGAAGATACGGACACTCCTCTAAAAAATGCTGAAAGACATTGATCCCTTCATTGCGGGCCGCTTTACTGCGGTGCTTCATTTACTTAAAAGCCCAACAGCCCTATTGATTTTTGATTGTTTACTTTTCTCTCTCTCTCTGACATTCTTTGCTCCTGACGGCACTTCTTTGAAGAGGAAGATATGTTTGCATTCTTTTAATTGTGAGACGGAACTGTCATCTCTGTCTTGTCATGGAGCACAGTTTAAACTTTTGACTAAAGGGTGTTATTTCATGTCTAGAGGGCTCTAATAATGTTAAAAAATGTATTTAGAAGGTCGTAAACAGGTTTTCCATGCTCTAACTGCGAAATATTAGATTTATAAATAAAGAATCCTACTTTGTGGAAATTCATTTATCTGTCTGGAGCGGATTAAACGCGATAAACAAGAGTTTACTGTATAACTGTGCGAAGAATATTTATAAAGAGCATGGGAGAGTTTCTAAGGGCTTAAAATATATAAAAATATCCATACAAACATATGGTTTCTACTTCGCAGATTTTCACCTATCGCGGGGGATTTTGGAACGCAACCCCCGCGATCAAGGAGGGATTACTGTATACCAATCCAGAAGCTTCAGTTTGTATCAACAAGAGTTGTTCAGACTACTTTAAACTAGAACGTGGTACTAGACAAGGATGTCCCTTGTCACCGCTACTGTTTGCAATCGCCATTGAACCACTGGCAATACATTGTCGAAATACTGATCAGATAAAGGGGATTATCAGAGAAGGACTGGAACAGAAAATTTCACCATATGCAGATGATATGGTAATGTATATATCAGACCCACAAAATTCTGTGCCTGCAGTCTTAACAGCACTCACTGAATTTCAATAGATCTCTGGTCTCAGAATTAATCTGAATAAAAGTGTACTCTTCCCAGTGAATTCTCAAGCATATAAAATTAGATTAGATACCCTACCTTTTATCATTGCAGAACAGTTTAAATACCTAGGGGTAAACATCACAAGTAAACATAAAGCTCTTTATCAACAAAATTTCGCCGTCTGCATGGAAAATATTAAGCAAGACTTGCATAGATGGTCAACTCTTCATCTCACTCTAGCTGGAAGAATTAACACTATTAAGATGAATATTCTTCCTAAGCTTTTTTATTTCAAAACATCCCAATATACATCAATAAATCATTTTTTAAGCAATTAGTTTCAACAATAACCTCATTTATTTGGAACTCAAAACATCCACATATCCAAAGAGCAACCCTACAAAGACAAAAGGCAGAAGGAGGCATAGCTCTACCTAACTTCCAGTTTTATTACTGGGCAGCAAATATACAAGCGATAAAAACCTGGAAACAAATAGAAGAACATACACAGGCTTGGTCCGCAATAGAAGTAAAATCCTGCAGTACTTCTTTATATTCCCTGCTCTGTGCCCCAATAAACACAAGTTATCTGCAATATACAAATAACCCAATTGTGCTTCACTCACTTAGAATATAGAACCAATGTAGAAAGCATTTTAAGACGGAGAAGCTTTTATCTGTGGCACCTCTGCAAGAGAACCACCTCTTTCAACCTTCACAAACATATGCAGTCTTTAATATCTAGAAAATATTTGGGATTAACTTGCTTAGAGATCTTTATATAAACAACGTCTTTGCATCCTATGAACAATTACATTCCAAATTTAACATTCCAGCTACATATTTCTTTCACTATCTTCAAATTAGGAACTTTGTTAAACAGAACCTTCCCGATTTTCCTCATCTTGCACCCTCATCCATGCTGGAAAAAATATTGCTCAATCTCAAGGACTCAGACACCATCTCTGCAATATATAAAATTATTTTACAGCCCCTCCCTTTCAAAGATCCAAGAGGACACTAGGAAAAAGATCTCTCAATTAATATATCAGAAAAGGAGTGGAAAATTGCAATGCAGAGAATTCACTTGAGCTCCATATGTGCAAAACATACAATTATTCAACTCAAAATTATATATCGAGCACATCTGTCTCGCTTAAAATTGTCCAAAATGTTTCCTGGGCATGATCCAACCTGCAAACGTTGCAACCAAGCCCCAGCCTCACTGGGTCACATGTTCTGGGCCTGCACCAAATTAACATTATTCTGGACCAAAATTTTTAATTACCTTTCAGACAGCCTTGGTCTCACAATCCCTCCTAACCCATTAACAGCTGTGTTTGGGGTTCTTCCAGATGGGTTTAAAGTGGAGAAGGACAAACAAATTGTGATTGCATTCACTACTCTTTTGGCACACAGACTTATTCTGCTAAACTGGAAGAATCCTAACTCACCTCTTTTAAGTCAGTGGGAAACTGATGTTTTATACTATTTGAAATTGGAAAGAATCAAATACTCAGTTAGAGGATCTGTACAAACTTTTTTCAAAACATGGCAGGATCTAATCAGTAATATTTTAAAATAAACTCTTAAAGCACAGAGGAAGCCATTATTTCTGTATTTCTTTGTCTTCTGCATTCATCTCTATTGGCTTCTCAAACATATTAAATTTAGGTATGTTTACAAGCCTTAAATTTAACGCCGTTTGCCTTGCTCTTTCTCTCAGGGGTGGGGGTTGACTTATTCTTATTTTTATTTTTTGTAAAAATTGATTGTTGTTTATGGAATGATTGCAATAAAATTAATAAAATTTCAAAAAAAAAAAAAAGAAAAACTACTGGGTGAAAGATTTGAACCTAGGACTCTGGATCTGTGAGGTAGTACATCAGCACTATTTTAAATAGCATTGTACATTCATCTGTTATAACAGCAAAATACATAACAATAATATACATTTTAAAAATATATAATACATATTTTAATAATAGAAATGAAGTAGTGAATGCCACATACCTGGTGTCTGGTCATTTCTAAATCCTTTAGATCGAGCAGAAAGAGAATAGGCTGGAGCTGAATAAAAAGAAGACCTTCCAGCTTTTTCTGGAGAATATTCCCCTGTAAAAAGACACATTAAGTATTTGAAAAGAAATGTAATGTTGACTTATATTGTTTAATAAAGAAAAATCAAAAGCTGATTTAACAACTGTAAGAAAAATGTAGCAGTAACATTTACTGTACTTGCACAGACAGATACTCTTTCGCAAGACCCAGGAAACATTACTATTATAATGAAGATACCCTTGAGTTATATTTTAAAAGTTTCAAAGAGGTGTTTCACTCCCTGTTTTGTAGAAAGAGAAACTTTGCTTGAGGCCTTTAATAAAATTATGCAACCTCCAAGGAAACCAGTGTTGGCTTCTATAAATCTAGGTGCTATGGAAACAGCAGGGAAGATCATGATGGGTATCTACATAACGCAAAATACTGGAAGTGTAGAGGATATTTAAGCAAGTCTTCTGCCAGGCTTTCTCATTACAGCCCATTATCATAATTAGAAATGCAATGACAAAGAAAGAAGCTGATGATGGTGTATGTAACCAAAGATTAGGATAGAATAACTAAAAGAAATGTAACCACAACACAGAAAATATACAAACCTAAAGAGTATATTGATTTTCTATTAATTTCAATATTCTCCTAAAACATAAATTTTCACTTACAGCACCAATGTAGATATAAAAATGTTGGCACCTGACTGACAAAGTCTAATTTATATAGTACAGTATATGCCAGGCAGGCTTTTAAGTGAGTGTTCATAATAGCCTTAACAGTAACGTTATACACAAACTGCTCATTTTCATTAGCATAACATTCTGATGATATCTTTGACGGTAATGGAGAGTTAAGAGTTAAAGCATAGTGAGTTTATGGCTGGCCAGATTGCACTGAAAAGTTGTGAAACTTTAAGGCAGTCATTTTCCAACCTGCTATATGCTAACACAGGGTCACAGGCATCTGCTGGAGCCAATCCCAGCCAGCACAGGGGGTAAGGCAGGAACAAACCCTGGGCAGGGCGCCAGCCCACCACAGGGCACACACACACACACTAGGGACAATTTAGAATCATCAGTGCACCTAACCTGCATGTCTTTGGACTTTGGACACGAAGGAAACCCAAGCAGACATGGGGAGAACATGCAAACTCCACGCAGGGAGGACCTGGGAAGTGAACCCAGGTCTCCTAACTTGCGAGGCAGCAGCGCTACCACTTTAAGCATTAGATATATTTTAAAACCTTGCAAAATGTTTTAAACAATATGTTTTAGTATTTTTATATTATTCAGTGTCTCAAGCATATTCTAAATTCTTTATCACTTACTTTTAATGCCTTCCTTTTGGTTATCTGCTTAGTTACTTCATCTGTTTTCCATTGACGGATATGACTTAAAACCGTTTGGAGACATGTGACACAACATATGCCTCTTAATCTTAAAAAGGTCTGTAAAAAAGTTTGATCTATCGACTGCATATACAGTATCTATTTATCTATGTATACTGTATATAGTGGCAGATTGCTAAGGTCCTTACCTGGCCGGGATGCCTGGAAGGACCGGAAAAGGGCATTAATAGCTTCCGGGTCACAAGGAGACCGCCCTGCACTAGTAGAGGACCACGGGAGAGGAGCAAAGAGGTTCTGGCCTGTTTGGACCCATGGCCACCGCAGGGGGCACCTCAAGCCTCGTGAGACCTGGAGAACTGTTACTTCCAACATAGCAGGCAAGATGGTGGATGAACCTGCCAGGGATGCCCGGAGTGCTTCCGGTGCAAAGGGCAGCACTTCCGCCACACCAGTAAGTGCTGCTGGAAGATCGTCATCAGCCACCTGGAGTACATCCGGGCGGGAATAAAAGGGGCCACCCTCTTACACTTGAGGAGCTTAGGTTAGGAATGGGAGCAGGATAAAGCCCCCAGGAGGAGAGTAGAAGCGGGTAAGGACTGTGAGAGAGAAGTCTGATTATTGTGGGGATTAATTGCTGTGTGCATTGTGTGGTGTTCGGGACTGAAACCTGTGTTTGTTTATGGCAAATAAACATGTGACTTTTATAAAGTTGTGGTCTCCGACTGGTGGTGTCCAGGCAAGTCTCACAATATACAGTATATATAAAAGAAACGTCCTCTGACTTTCAACTGTTTTTACTTTCAGTAAACTTAATGTGTAAATATTTGTATGAACACTAAAAGAGTCAACACCATAAGACATAAACTAAAAATGTTTCACAATGTGTCCCTGAATGAAGGGAGGCTCAAAATCAAAAGTACCAGTCAGTATCTGGTGTGGCCACCAGCTGCTTGAAGTACTGCAGTGCATCTCCTCCTCATGGACTGGACCAGATTTGTCAGTTCTTGCTGTAAGATGTTACCCCACTCTTCCACCAAGGCACCTGCAAGTTTCTGGACATTTCTGGGGGGAATGGCCCTAGCCATCAATCCAAATCGATCCCGCTCCAGGGTACAGGCCTCGGCGTAACGCTCATTCCTTCGACGATAAACACAAATCCGTCCATCACCCTTCGTGAGACAAAACCGTGACTCATCAGTGAAGAGCACTTTTTGCCACTCCTGTCTGGTCCAACAAAGGTGGGTTTGTGCCCATAGGCAGCGTTGTTGCTGGTGATGTCTGGTAAGGACCTGCCTTACAACAGGCCTACAAGCCCTCAGTCCAGCCTCTCTCAGCCTATTGCAGACAGTCTGAGCACTGATGGAGGGATTGTGTGTTCCTGGTGTGACTCGGGCAGTTGGAATTTCTTGCTTTATCAATGGGGTTGGGACCAGCAGTTGTGTTGTGCAGAAGTCAGGTTAGTTGGACGATCATTTATTTTTCAACAGGACAATGACCCCAAACACACCTCCAGGCTGTGTAAGGGCTATTTGACCAAGAAGGAAAGTGATGGAGTGCTGCGGCAGATGACCTGGCCTCCACTAAACACCTCTGGGAACTCCTTCAAGACAGTTGGAAAACCATTTCAGGTGACTACCTTCTGAAGCTCATCGAGAGAATGCCAAGAGTGTGCAAAGCAGTAATCAGAGCAAAGGGTGGCTATTTTGAAGAAACTAGACTATAAAACATGTTTTCAGTTATTTCTGAAAGTTAAGTACATAACTCCACATGTGTTCATTCATAGTTTTGATGCCTTCAGAGAGAATCTACCAATGTAAATGGTCATGAAAATAAAGAAAACATATTGAATGAGGAGGTGTGTCCAAACTTTTGGCCTGTACTGTATATATATATATATATATATATATATATATATATACACAGTATATATAGTAGGAAAACCGACAATGAATTAGGTAACATAAATACTGTATATGTCACAGGAGTGACTGTAGTGAAATGGCTGTGATATTTTAGAGCTATAGTACAAGGAGACAATGGTTTGATGCTCTCTAAACCTTTTGCATTAATTTGCTTGCAATGTCTGCAATTGACATATCATTTGTATTCAACCACGCCAAAATTAAATTACAAAAGTCTCATCTTAATTCTTATCACATTTTGAACATATCAGTTAAAAAATTACATTTTATAACCTTTTAGCTCTAAATGTTACCCATGCTGAACATTACCTGGACCAGGAGTTCTAAACTGGTTGAGATCCTTGGGTCGTCCATACAAAGAATATGCAGGAGTGCCATCCTTCCCTATTCTTGTGATATTAGGTGGAATTAAATACCCAGGACCTGGGGAGCACTCATTAGTTAAGGAGCAATGACGAACTCCAAAACTATATGAAGGATATTTGTACTTTCTTGGATCATGTTGGGAAGTTCCTATAAAATAATTTGAATGGTATTAGTCACATGTAAAACATAAACAAAATGAACTCTTGAATGATTATATTTCAACTTGAATACTAAAATGCTATTCAAAGTGAATGGTTTTCTTAAAATGCAGTTAAACAAGAAATATGACACGCTAAACAAAATCTGCTCTAATTTAGAAATCCAGCTCACCATTCTGACTGGCACATCATTATTGTTGTTTTTCTTTTCTGTATTAGGATGTAACTATTAAAGAATTATAACATGATAATTAGCATATTGTACTAGAACCGGCAGTTCACTTAGTAGGTAAATGTTTCTCATGCATGGTTAAAATTATTTTAGATTTCATTAATAGTAGTATAAAATAATTCATTTTAAAGTAAATTAGCCTTAAATTTGTTTTCTGTCTCCATTTCCAATATTACAGCTTCACAAAGTCTCTCCTATTTCCATAAGGTGCAAGTAAGTGACCTGAACAGGGCCTTCTCACTCCCACACATAACTTCTAATATGAATACTTTTGGGATAAGGCAGGAAACCCGGGCACTAGAAAAAGCTAAGTAGATAACAGAAAATATAACTGTCTATCCATCAGATTTGCTTCCTGTAATTTAAGGGTGATGTGGAGATGGGGCTATCCTAATAGCCTAAGATATTTACATGCTATCAAAGGTTATTAAAACGACTTTTGGGAAAGAAAATAATCACCAAATAATGCACAATGTATTGTTAATACTTGATGTTTTAGTATATATATCTATTTTCTATCCCTCTTTTCTAAGCCACAGTCATGGGTTGTCAGTGTCAACCCAGGGAGCATTTAAAGCAATGGAGGAAATGTCCCACTCACTCACCGAGCCCCAATCCATTCTCACTGAACCTAAGCCAATTTAGAGTTTTGAATTCCCCTAAAATGTATGCTTCTGAGCTGTGGGTGAAAAGCCAAGGTGGCACTTTATACCTATTAGGCACATACTGCTATGTAAGTCCTTAACAAAGGCTTCTTTTGGTTTTAATAACACAAACCATCAATAAACTGGTCATCTCTGTGCAATGTGCGATATGAAGAGCCTGTAATCTGTTGGTAAAATAACTGCAAATATAAGATCTTCATTTGGTTTTTTGGCATTTTTTGAAGAATGGAGAATTGTAAGATATACTGTAATATTACTGACTTAAGCCACCAAAGTAGCGGTATTGTAGCATGCTGCATTGAACAGAGATAAATAACCAGTTTATTGAATTCTATTAAGAAAAAAAGAAGGCTTTGTTAAAGACTTGTTATATAAGAATATGTGACTAATAGACACATCATAGGTGGTACTGTACCTAAGTAAATGTGTGGCCAAAATCAAAGCAATTGAAAAGAACAAAGAGTGTCCAGACTGGGATAAGAAGCCAGGCTCTGGAGTTGTGAGCCGACAGCACCAACCACTACATCTTAATGGCTTCTGAGAAAATTGGTAATTAACTATGATTAAGTTAAGAAAAAATACCTAATAATGTAGGGTCCATTTTAAAGCATCACCAAAATCCCAACAATGCTTGTACATTTAAACATTTACAGTGCATTAATTGTGCATCTGAAGGCCAAATACCATAACAAAGGTGGTGTTATTTTCATTAACACTTCAGTGTAAGTATCCATTACAAGCAGCTGTTAACAGTCTGAATGGTATAAAATAAATCATAAACCTTTTAAACTTTGTATTAAATTATGGAAAAACAACACATAACACATTTCAGGAGTCTTGGTATTTTAATGGTAATTTACTTTTGCTAATAGCACAGTTAATAAAATGTTTGCATAGTCTTAATTGCTGGATTATAATGATTGTCTAAACTAAAACGTGACCATTTCTATTATGATATAAAAGTGTGCAAGGCTTATTTGCGTTCATTTTTAACCACATATAAAAACCTGCTTATTTAATGAGACACTTCATAAGTAATATAAATGCTTTTTAAACTTCAATTTACAAATGTGAGCTGGAAAATGTAATATTTGTCTAAATAAATGACTTTCTGTACATTTTAGCTGATTTCCTCTGTTTGCTGAGCACACCATACCTGTAGCACCTGGGAGTGCGTACTTTGGTCCTGGACTACTGTAAAGTGCTGCAATTGGTCCTCTTGGTTTATGTGGTCGCCAGCTTCCTACCCAAATGTCTGCAGACATCTTGATCTGTAAAATTAACTGCAAGAGGCAAAGAGACAAACATATCTTACTTGAAATTGTAAAAAAACAGACTACTACCAATGGGTTTATATTTCTTTATTTTATATTTCTCAGAGAATTATAAAAATAAATTATTTATATATATATATATATATATATATATATATATATATATATATAAAGAGTCTATACAGATTGTCTTGCTTATAATAATCTGAGGTTTGCTTGATTAATTGTTAATCTCTTGAAAACTTGACAATATTTCAATAAATACCTGTATGATAAAACAAACACAGACTTTTTCTTCCTCAGATTCATATATGTGTTGTTTATTGCCCAGCTTTAAAACCCTTTCCACAGAAATTGCAGTTAAGTGGTCTCTTAGCAACGTTGTCTTTGACAAGTGTGCCACACATTCATTATGCTTCACTGAGAGAAAGGCCCTTGGCTAGTAAATAATAGACTGCTACTATAAAAGAACAGCAATTTATTGTCTTAATGACCCTATAAGTGTACGTTAAAGCAAATGTGGAAGTGTAGGAAACACAGAAAGATTTACTGTGCATCTTTGGTTAGCTGCATGGAGTTATGTTTTAATAAACCAAATACGATGTAGTAGCAAAAATTATCCTTAAAAAAGACCAATTTTTAAGGTTTTGCTAATTATCATATTGGGGATCCATTATAGGACTTTAAATACACGCACCAAGCTACATTTACTTTTGAAACTGTGAAAGGTAGGATTCATTACTCCAAAACAATAACTTTGCAGTGTTTTTCTTGTACTGTTTATAGTTTCCATGGCAATCTGAACACTTTTTCTGGAGTTGAACAGAAATGTTATAGATAGAGAAATTAAATGGCACCATATGATGACTGATAGATAGATAGATAGATAGATAGATAGATAGATAGATAGATAGATAGATAGATAGATATGTCAAAGGAGTACTTTGCTTCAAAATGTTATTGCAGGCGAGTAGATAAAAACGATTTTGTCATCAGGTGAAAAATTATATTGTACCTAAAAGTTAATTTATGGCTGTATTTTTTATTTAAGTGTTTACACTTTCAAAGTTCAATCTATCATTGTATCCATTTTACAACAGATACACGTTGAGACTATGCGACATTATTCACCCATTAGTTTTCACATCTAATGTCAATTACTATAGTGAAAGTTTTCAGTTCTATTTATTCACAGACCACTTGAGAGATGCTACGCTATGCATAATAACAGCTCTTTTTTCGCCAGAAGCCGAATTCTGAGGGATTTTACTCACTTGCATACCGACAGTGAAAACGAAAGATTTACTTTTTGCACAAATACAATCGCTAACCTATCACACATTGAAAAAATACAGATCTGAAGAAACTAATAGCATGCTTTCTTGTCAAATTATCAATTTTCCTTAGATACAACTGTTCAAAGTTAATCAAATGTGTTTTTCGTTATTAATACCTAAGAGAACGTAATCAACTGGTACTGATTAGTTATACACATTTCTATCGACACAGATGTTCACTACAAAATAAAAATGCACTTCCCATCTATAGTAACTTAAAAAATCACGCAACTCACGCTATTAGAAAAAGTAAAAGTATAAAATGAACAAGAGTCGCGAACCTTTGCCAATCTCTGCCGTCGAGTCCCGCTTGTAGTCCCGCAGCTGCTGCCGCACGTGTACCTTTAACTGGAGCGCCGGACTGTTTACATCCGTCTCCAGGCGACGGCGAGCTGCAACCCAGGCACTGCGTTGCTATGGCGAAACAAACCTCAGCTTCTCTTACGCTACGACCATATGAAGGACCTTTCACTTCCCCCTACCCAAAGGTGCTCACGTTCTGCTGATAGAAAGCTGATAAAGCAATTCGCGCAGGTTTGTGTGCGCTGGCGTTGACGGACACTGTACAGTACGTGAGGGCGTTAAGACGACATCCATTGCACGTGCTCAGCAGTCTTTAGGGTACCTAGCTAAGCCGAGCCAACTCCGTGCTTCAAAAACCCCAGCAGAAAGCCGTGATTTAAATTTGTTTCGAGCTCGCGCACTGAAGAAGTAGTAAAGTGAAGATTCTTGTCGATTGTATCCCCATATAAAAAGAATAAGTTGTTGGGTGCGGTGCTCTGTTCACTCTGGCAAGTGTGCTCACCCATGTGAGGACTGAATCGCACCCCTTGGACGTTTTTGCTGACCTCATGACCTCGCTTGGGGTCGGGTCAGGTGAATGTCACCCAGGCCAGTAGTTATGAAAACACGGAGGTGAACAGGAACAGCACACTTTTCACAAACTGAAGTGGCTCAGGTGTTTAAAAACAAGCTCTATTATTGGTGTAATGGCTTAGAGAGAACAAACAAAAGAAGCCTTTTTTGATGGAGTGCCTTTTAACAGTAAAGACAGAGGCCCTCAATCCTAGACAATAATTTGCACATGTAAAACAGGTAGGTTATGGGTTAGCTCCTGGCCATAGAGTGTGTCAGTTCATGGAATTGAACCAGTAAGCTAGTGGTTTAGAGTTCAGTTGCTTAGACAATCTGCCATGCTGTCTACTAACAATTAGGCAGTATTACACTGTAACATTCTTGGAGATGAGAGGTGACAGATTTATCTGGCAGCCATGGACTGTTAGAAAGGACGTGGCTACCTGGAAATACCAGGCATAAAAACAGCTCCTGAGAACATGGGAGTGGTGTGCAGAAGAAACACTTATAGGAGACCTCTTCTCCACTGCTAATGTCCATTGGTGGTCTTATTATGTGACCTCGGGTAGGATCCAGGCCTTGGATCAGTTCATGGAGCTGGGGAAAGTGCGGCAGATGGTGTTGCCACTGACCCGAGGTGAGCAGTGTGAGACTGAGCCAACAGTATCTATGTGCAAGCTTGGTGTTGAGGCAGCTAGGACTGCGTGAAATCACAGAACATTGGAGCAGATCTTTGGAGTTGCTGAAGGAGGATGTAGCGGGTTTGACACCAACTGTTACTTGCCCAACTACTGCCAACATTTTCAGAGTGTTATGCCTTTTCCTTCGGCTCATGCACCCTCAGGGCATTTAAATAATTTGAAGATAAAGCTAAAATAATGTAACAGACTGCCCTTTTCCACTACTAACTTCTCTTGACATTTGTATGTCACAGATGTTTATAGACACTGTATGTTCCTTTCAGGCTACATCTACTAGACATTATTTTTATTGTGATACTTTTGTGAATGAGGAAATTCTAGAGCTCATATTTATATGGCAACATCTGGTGCATCTGGAAACTCCTCATGGTTCTTCTTCTTTCGGCTGCTCCTGTTAGGGGTTGCCACAGTGGATCATCTTCTTCCATATCTTTCTGTCCTCTGCATCTTGTTCTGCTACACCCATCACCTGCATGCCCTCTCTTACCACATCCATAAACCTTTGTTTAGGCCTTCCTCTTTTCCTCTTCCTTGTAGCTCTATCCTTACCATCCTTCTGCCAATATACTCAGCATCTCTCCTCTGCGTATGTCCAAACCAATGCAATGTCGCCTCTCTGACTTTGTCTCCCAACCATCCAACTTAAGCTGACCCTTTAATGTAATCATTTTTAATCCTATCCATCCTCGTCATACCCAGTACAAATCTTAGTATCTTTCACTCTGCTACCTCCAGCTCTGTCTCCTGCTTTCTGGTCAGTGCCACCGTCTCCAACCCATATAACATAGCTGGTCTCACTACCGTCCTGTACACCTTTCACTTTTGCTGATACCCTTCTGTCACAAATCACTCCTGACAATCTTCTCCACCCATTCCACCCTGCCTGTACTCTTTTTAGCACCTCTCTTCCACAATCCCCATTACTCTGTACAGTTGATCCCAAGTCAACTCATCCACCTTCACCAACTCTACTCCCTGCATCCTCACCATTCCACTGACCTCCCTCTCATTTACACACATGTATTTTGTCTTGTTCCTACTGACCTTCATTCCTCTCCTCTCTAGAGCATATCTCCACTTCTCCAGGGTCTCCTCAACCTGCTCCCTAGTATCGCTACAGATCACAATTTCATCAGCAAACATCATAGTCCACGGGGACTCCTTTCTAAACTCGTCTGTCAACCTGTCCATGACCATTGCAAATAAGAAAGGGCTCAGAGCTGATCCCTGATATAATCCCAGCTCCAACTTGAATGCATCCGTCACTCCTACCGCAGACCTCACCACTGTCACACTTTCCTCGTACATATCCTGTACAACTCTGACATACTTCTCTGCCACTCCCGACTTCCTCGTACAAGAAAGCAATAAATCTATAGTAAGCTAAATCTAATAGAAACCGATAGAATATTGTCACTCTGCCTTTAAATAATGTATCAGATAAGTAAGAGTGAATAAACTTGGAGATAGGAAAGTGCGAAGGTCAAAAATGGGAGACAGAAGAATCAGAAACACCTAGCCCAAAATTAAACCTAAAATCAAAAGCCAGAAAACGTCCAAAAGTCTTTCCCCTAAAAACTTTATTAAACCACTCGTAACAATCTCAAAATTTTTTATTTTGTATTCACAAACTTGGAGAGTTACCCATAGCTTGACTCCAGTTTAAATACTGTTGCATCACTGATGTCAACTGGCAAACCTCTGGTAACCGCACCCTAGCACTCTACTGTTGTGGCCCAGCACAAAATGGCATCATAGGAAAAACTAATCATGATAATCATATATAGCATGATTACTGTATGAAATGATGTCAAAACAAAAGTGAAACTTAAGATCTCCATCACTCCAAACCTGCAGGAAAAATTAAAATGATTGATCAAAATCAAATCCCAATTCCAGACATTCATAACAATTTTCTTAACACATCGTCCATTTTCCTTAAATACATTTGTTTAAAGAGTTGTTGTGGGTGCCATGCTGGACTGATTAGGCGACCCAGCTGGGATGGAGGATGGTTTCCGACCAGAAAGGGAAGCCATAATGGAAGGACAAGTGGTGTCTGCCACCCACAGTCATAGGAATAACAGCAGGGCATGCTGGGAATTGTAGTCCCATGTGGCAGCCCTGTTGGGGTTCTTGGGTGCTGCCAGGGGGAGCTGCAGGGGATTGTTATGACCTCTTTAAAAGACTTCGACCTGACCTGAAAGTGCTCCTAGTGTGCAATACTGTGGCAACAGTACTCCCGGGTCTTTAATAAAAGAAACCAAGTTTCCTGCAAGGAAATCAGAGTTGGGAATCAGACAGTGACACTCTTCGAGTAAGGAAAGAGGGAAGAAATTGATCACATTTGTATTTTGGTATTGATCTTTAGGCAGATGATTATTGGAACGTGTTGGAACCTTTTATTTGAATCTGAAATTGTGTTGGGTATTATTGTATCTGCAGTTTGGGGCTTGGTTGTGTCCCCTTGTGGTTACATTGTACAAATTCTGAAAATCCATAACACATTTTCCAAGTTTGTCTTAAATGAGGCTGTATGTCTTTACAAATAAGACCAGATGTAAAAAGTCTTGGTGTCTTTTTAGAATCAGAGCTAAACGTCAAATCACACATTAAGCATATCACTAAAGCTGCATTCCTTTACTTCAGAAACATTGTACGAGTTAGATCTTTATCACTGCGAGATGCTGAAAAGTTAGTATATGCTTTTGCCTTTAGCTGTCTAGATTATTGCAATGCACTCCTCTCAAGATTACTGGAAAAGGATATCAGTTGGCTGCAACTAGTTCAAAATGCAGCTTTAAGAATTTTAACAAAGAAGAGAGATAATCAGAGCATATCTCACCAGTTATAGCATCACTGTACTGGCTGCCTGTGTCGTTTAAAATTTATTTTAAAATACTTTTAATTGGATATAAGGGTTGAAACAATCTAGCACCTTCTTACATTTTAGACTGCTTGTCCCCTTACATTCCCAATTGTAATCTTAGATCCTCTAAAACTGGTCTGCTCAGTATTCAGAGAGAACTACACAAAAGAACTGGTGAGGCAGCTTTCTGCTTCTATGCATTAAGAATCTGGAATACTGCTATTGCTAGAGATACATCAGGCTAGTACAGCAGAACACTTCAAAAATCTCCTATAAAGCACCCTTTAATTTGACTTTCTTTCTTGATCACTTAAATTACTAGCATCACTAATACTAGTACTTCATACTGAGGGGAGGAGGAGGAAACTGGTTCTTTTTCATAAATGTACTTGTATTTGCAGTTTGATATACTGGTCACTAATCACTACTCTGGTGTGTGTGTGTGTGTGTTTTTTTTTGGTATTTTGTTGAGGTATTACTGCCCCAACATACTGTAAGTGTTCTGCAGCTGCCTGATATGCTTGGAAGATGAGGAGAAAGAGCTCAATGTCCGGTAGTTGTGACATGTTCATGGACTGTAGAGTGCCCACTGGGGGCTAGGCAGTCTTTTGGCCTTGGAATCCCTGCAGATTTGGTTTTCTTCCTCCATGGATCATGTCCCTAGCAGCTAGACATTATTATAACAATACACAAAATGGTGGTGATCACAGAAGTAGCAACTCACAAAATGTTAATGTGATGTCACCAAAAGTGGATCTGCATTCATGGTAACATTGAAATTACAAAGAAGAGGGTGAGTCTCCTCCTGGCAGCCCCCAGGACAGCACCCATGTACTCTAGCAGAGTTGCCCATCATGACTACAAATGCCATGCTGCTCTGTGGGTACACAAATGGGAGACCCACCTGAGGGATGCTGCCACCCAGTGAAATTAAGAAACATATGGCCCCAAGAGGCAGTCTCCCTCAATCCTTCCACTGTGACACCTTCCCTACCAGGTAAAGGAACACCACCCATCCCAGTCGGCATTCCCATCCATCCCTGTTTTCCATCCCACCTGCCACATTTCTAAATTAAAGGTCTATATGGTACTAACATATGTTTGCACATCTATAATCCATATAGTCCCATTCCAGCAGCTTAAATGTTAGCATAAATTTGTATACTTACTTGTCAGTAGCTTTTTAGTGAAAAATTACACGTAGAAAACTTCAATTTCAAAATTCATTGTAATAACATTTTTATAATACAGCTCACAGGACTCACAGTTCAATGGCACTTGTGTTGCTGCATTGGCTATAAAAGTATCCCCACAACTTTATTGTTTTTTTTTAAGTTGTCGATGCTTACTATGCAGTCTGTTTTTGAGGAGACAATCACATGCAAACCGAGTTGTCGTCAGATTTTCCCGTTGCTAAGTATTGTGACAGTTGTGGTTGCTAATTATAGGTGTCAGATATAAAGAGAATTTCAAAGGCTTTGTGTGCTGCATGTACAATGAGTGCTGATAATTGTTTGCAGGGATATATTTTGACGAGGTGGCTTTGGTGGTTCCTTAAAACTTGTTCACTGTTATGTATTCACGGAAGTGTGGTGGTACGCAAGGTTTAGGGATTAATGATAGATATGGGAGCAGTGGAGACAGTGGCAGGATGGCCACTTATCTGTATTGAATAGCACATACCGTGTACTAGTTTGTAAGGTAATATGGAAAACGTAAACCTGAAGGGATTTTAAAGTTAGAATACTTTAAAAGACCAATGCATCTCTGAGCTGAATATGTGTTTTCTATTCCAAACTCACAGGAAAGCTAAAGGGCAGCCCAACATGATCAAAAGCATGGCAGGTACCAGCCCTCACAGTCATATACACACATCCTTACAGATTCAATATACCTGTAAATCTGCTGTTCACCCTCTGTTGCACATACAGTGTGTGGGATGTGCACAGAACACAAAGTACCTGAAGAAAGCCCACATGAACAAAGGGAGAACAGGCAAAGCTCACAGACAGAGAGAGATCACATTAGCATTCAATTCCAGGTTCTTGGATCTTTCTGGTGGCTTTTTGAACTATAGCAACACTGCTCTACCAGTAACAAGCCAGTGCAATTAACATCATTATGACTTTTTAAATGTGATTCTAACGTAAGGTTCAAGGATTTATTTAATCCTTTATTTATATTAGAAGCAGATAATATTCCATGCAGTCAAATCAAGTTTAACAAATTGAAGTAAAATTAAACCCCCACCCAAGAGAAAGATAGAGGAGCCAGCAACCAAAGCTACTCTATAAAAGGAGCAAGAAAAGAAGGGTATCCTTTTCCCCCAAGATGAAAGCTTATTCTAAATTGTTATTGATTAGATTCTGCCCTATTTATAAAAAAAAAAGTTTTGAACAGATCCTCTAAGTGTGAATCTGATTGTTTCCAATTTCAAGTAGTATAGAACATTGGTTACCTACTGACTTAAGAGTGGTGAGCTGGGATTCTTTCAGTTGAGCAAGATAAGTCTACATGCTAGTAGTGAGGTAAAGGCAATTACAGTTTGCTTGTGCTTCTCCACTATAAGGTTGTCTGGGACTACACCAAACACAGCTGTCAATGGATTAGGAGTGATGGTGACACCAAGGCTGTCTGATAGACATGAAAAGATTTTTGTCCAAAAAATGTTAATTTGGTGCTTGCCCTGAACATGTGGCCCAGTGAGGCAGGAGCTAGACTGCAATGTTCACAGGCTGAATCTTGCCCTGGAAACATTTTCGACAATTTAAATGAGATAAATGTTCTCAATAAAAGATTTTAAGTTGAATAACTGAATGCTGTGCACATATGGAACTCGAGTATATTCTGTGCATGGCCACCTTCTACTCCTTTTCTGAAATACTGAGTGACAGATCCTTTCCCCAATGTACTCTAGGGTCTTTGAAAGGAAGAAACTTTAAAATATTTTTATAAACTGCAGAAATGCTATCCGAGTCTTCAAGAATGATCAATAATTCTTCTGGAATAGAACAAGGTGGAAGGTGAGGAAAACTGGTCAGGTTCTGTTTAGCAAAGTTTCCAGCTTGAAAGTAGTGGAGGAATTGTGTTGATGTGAAACTGTACGTGTGAAGTTTGATTGTTCATAGGATGCAAAGACATTATCTATGTACCAGTCTCTAAGTGTTTTAACCCAGGACATTTTCCAGACATTGAATAGTTTATATGTTTGAGAGGGTGGATAAAGGTGGTTGTTATGTAGAGGTGCAAAAGATAAAAGCTTTTCTTTCTTAAAGTGCTTTCTACATTTGCTCCATATTCTGAGAGATGGAAGTTAACTGGATTTTTAGTGTAATGACGGTAGTTTCTGTTAACTGGGGCACAGAGCAGGGAATATAAAGAAGTACTGCAAGATTTTATTTCTATTGGAGACCATGCCTGTGGATATTCATCAATTTGTATCGATGTCTAGGGGACCCTGCCTGTAAAGATGTTCGTGGCTTTACACCAAATTTAGTTACTTCTCTAAGTGAGCGTGGAAAGAGGCATATGCAACATTTGTGTGTGCATCCAGCCCTTGAAGACATGCTCGGCACAGCAGCATCATCACTGCCTGACCATTGCACAAGGGTCAGTTTTTGTAATATTGTCTGAAACAGAATAAACAGATGGTGGGCTCCGACTTGCCTTTTCACATCGACTGTGATATCTGACCACTTCTTTTTTCTTTCAGGCACTATGTGGCTTTCTGAAGTTGAACTTTTGGGTGTCTCCGCCACGCTTTTGTTTCTTATACCACTGTGTAAGCCAACAAACAGTAAATTTTTTCTTGCCTCCACTTCACATTCGCTGAAATTCTTCTTTTTTTCCATTGATTTGTAACCAAACTCTGAATGGAAGGTGATATTAATATTGATTTGCTTATTAAAATATGCAAAATTCTGGGAGGAGTCAGGGTGGGGCTGTAGGCACGTGCACATGCATTAAAATTTCATGTTCGTTGGGATCTGTAAAGGGGAAATGTGTGGGATTTGGTGTACACACAGATTTATGCAATTTTGTTTTGTGCATACACACATTTCCACTTTTGTCCGAATACCATGTGTAAGAGCCAAAGTTAAAAGTTAAAGCTTTGAGTTAAACTCATATTAGTGTTTCCTTAATTTGAATAGAATATAAATTTTCTTTCATAGTCATAGACAATGGTGTAGTCTTTTCCCCCGATAAGTTAGTAAGAGATAGAACTTTATTGCTATAACTGAGATACGTTGTGTTAATTGTGTCAATTGTTGTTTAGAACAGGTCCCAGTAAACAGGGACTTAAAAGACCCATTTTCAACTTAGAAATGGGATAGGCATACAGTTTTCTGACAGTCGTTTTGAAATGGTTCAGAAACGTTTTGAAGTGATTTGTAACGATTTGAAATGTAACAAGATTTAAGCTTTGAACAGAACTTTTCTTAACTAGAACTTTTCCCTTTTTTTGCTATTTCAATTTTCTTTTTTTGTGTGAACTGTTTTACTTTGAATTTTAACTAAAACTTTTAAAAACAAAGATATTTTGTCTATGGAATCATTTTGTGCATCAGGATTTTGTTGAATCCTATTTTTATGCTAGAGCTGCTGAACTTTGGTAATTTTGGAAAAAACGCAGCTACACCATGTTTTAGTGTGAATTCCACGCATGGCGTTATACATGAGGCTCCAGGGTAGACCATTTAGTCAAATCTTGTTTAATTTTTCCATGCAGACAGTTATTTAATCCTGTTTTACACAAGAAAATATGAATTATGCCTTCTCAGTTCCAACCAATAACTGACAGAAATTAAATAAAACAGATTTTCAAGATTTCAAGAGAAATTCTAAAGTATTTACATCATTTTGAAAAACAGATTCTTTGCTAACTACTTCTAGATGGAAAAGATGGAAGGATGTGGGTAGGGAACTGCTTTAGGGCAATGCCTCCCCTAAAACGCTAGATAGTAACTACCCTGGTACATAACGGTGTCCCAGATTCCCACAGGACACCATGGGACTTGGACTTCAATATCGCAGACCTGTTGGGTACCGTGGGTACCACCAGGGGGTGCTATGGAAGAGACATATGCCATGATGTTTACGCCTGACCCGGAGGTGCTCGTACACCACGTGAGTGGAAGAGCAGAAGCACTTCCAGGTTGGCCACTATAAAAGGATGGGCCTGACCTCACAGAAAGGAACCAGAGTCAAGTGGTAGGTGGACGAAGCTTGCTGGGAGGAGCAGAGGAATAAAAGACAAAGAAAGAAGAAGAATTGCCTATTGTGCAAAGTATTACTTGTGGCTTTGGTGTTGAGGAACTATTCTGAAGAGTTTTCCTGAATAAAATAAGATCTTTGTGGTTTTATCTTTTGCCCTGTGTCTGTTGTGTTGGGTTTGAGGAGCAACAGTGCACTCTAGTGTCCAGAACTGCTAGATGTTTTATTTTTATCTCCCATATTGCTTATTCAAAAACAAATGGCACCGACAAAAAATTAATCACTGTAGTGGTTTGTGTGTGTTTTTTAAAGCAACTGCATGTAATGGGCATCTGGTATCAACTGAGGTAATTTCCAATTTTTTCAGCATTTCCTTCTGACACACACTTAGCAAATCATCTATGTAAGCTCCAATAACTGTAGCTGCATGTTTGGTTATCTTCTGGAGCTTTCATAAATTTTGGTTTGTCAGACTACTAAACCAGGCAATGAGGCTGAAAGTGATGATTGACTTAATTACACTGTAATAAAAGGGCAGAGTGAGGTCCCTCTCCACTTTAGTCTTAGTTTGCAAACTAGAAATAAGGGCCGATTGCATTTAAGGGTTTTTGCAGGGCAAATGATAAGCCAGGTTGGTTGGGGTGACAACTGGGCAAAACCCTGTTTAATTCTAACACAAAATAAAACATTTAAACAAAACACACACTTGATGGCACTGTATTGTCAGGATAGTTCCTTTGTTCTTCTTTGCTCTTACTCTGACATTCAGAGTAAGAGATCTACTGAACTAATTTACCATACAGCCAAGCTGATTTAAGAAATGGCTTTCATTATCTACAGACATGTCTCCTAACAACATGGTGTCATCAGCACACTTGTTAATGAAGTGGTAATTGTTCTGTCTCAGGTCACTTTTGTACAGAGTAAATATTATTGGAGACAAGGAGAATCTGTATTTGAATAAAGGAGCTTTGAAAAATCTCTTGTACTTTGACTGTCTCTGAATTTCTGAACCCATAATGTAATAAATGGAGTAATTAAAGGTATTTCGCTGTGGCCTGCATTGACATTTCAGCAGGCTAGCAAAATGTTGTCTGCCATGTATAAACAGCCTCAATAATAAGAAAATCTGCAGTGGGCTGGCGCCCTGCCTGAGGTTTGTTTCCTGCCTTGTGCCCTGTGTTGGCTAGGATTGGCTCCAGCAGACCCCCGTGACCCTGTAATTAGGATATAGCGGGTTGGATAATGGATGGATGGATAATAAGAAAATTGCACTCAATGAAAGATACAAAAAAGGTATAATTTTAGGAAAAGTTATGGATGTATAGTATATTGAATAATATGACCTGTTCTCTGTAAATAACATCCTCATAAACTAATTTATTTAAAAAAAACTAGGGGGCTTGGCTCCCTGTTTGCTTCCCTCACCAACCCCCCGACATGCGCTACACGGCACCCACGTTGCGTTTCTGCCACTCGCGTATGTGGCTTTCACTTTTACCAAATAACAAATCTTTTAACTCTCGCAGATAGGCCTCTTCATTGGGAAGAAACATTAATTAAGAATGCAAAACACAAGTCTCTGACTTAAAGTTTAAAGCCAAACAAAAGCTACATACTTCTGTCATATCACCTTTGTCCATTGTCACACTCGTGCGCATGGGAGGCAGCTAAAGGGCTTGAGTGAAGGCAGTTCGGAGGCATGCCGGGATGTGGCAGAGTGCACTTTTTCTCCCTTTCCTGTAGACCATTCCCGGGAGATTCCACCTGGCTCTCTTGATGTCACGTCCGGGACCGAGCCAATGGAAGTAGACCTTACCAGCTCCGGCCCCTCTGATGTCACGTCCGGGCTTGATCCAATAATTGAAGAACACATGCCCGATCCTTATGACCTCACTTCCTGTCTTCCCCTTTAAAACCCTGCCCTTTTTCCCTTTTCCCTCAGTCTTGTTTTGGACTCAATTATATGCACATCAGTGCTGTTCATTGTGAGAAATAACGACTTTTGCAGCCAAGATACCAGAATATACGGGTGGCTGCCCCAAACCTTCATCTGAGTATGTCTCATCTTTATGACACCATATATTTGATCTCTTTTCGCTGTTCCGTTATCTCACCGAGTAATAATTTCTGTTTGTTAGCGCTAATGTGATCTTTACTATCAGTTTTTGAGACTTTTGAATTTTAGTACTTTCATAATCTCTAACCTGCTCTGTATGTGTATCGAGCCAACGTTTTTGAACCTCTTTACGATGTTCTACTTTATCTTCTACTCTTTGTCTTTTATTTCTGACCCCGCTTGGAGCTGAGAGCGCAGGAACTGTGCCTGACAATAGCATTCACACGAATGAGAAGTGATTGGACCATGAACGTGGTTGTAAATGTTTGAGAGGAGGGCGGGACTTGTCAAAAATCTCTTGGCAAAAAGTCTTGTCTCGTGGGACCTAAAATGATCTCTTGCAGGAGTTGAAATTATCTCCGAGAAAGTCTTGTCCCAGGATTTCCTTTTATAATAGAGAGTGTAACAGATTCAGAAGGAGACAGCAAAAAGGTTTGGGGTTTTCCGGCCCCGTATATTGCAGACGATCCACAATAAAGAAAAAAGCAGGTCAAAATACAAACAAAACAGTTAATATGCGCAACGCCGTATCATGGCGTTGGCGGCCATTTTATTAGGGAGGAGCCGGAAGTGGAGGAATGCTGGGAAGGACCGTGAGGGAGGATGGGATTGATGACGTCAGGACAAGATGGCGGAGGAAGGGCGGAAGTACCGTACTGCGGTCAAAACCCGGCTTATGGTGATGGAAGGTCCTTTCTCCTATGAGGAAGCAGAGGGAGAAAGTTAGTACCCCGCCATTCCCTGCCGGCGAATGTGTCCCCAGGTGCGTTCAAATCCGTCCGCGGTCTCCTACTCGCGCGTGCGTGACATGATCCCCCCCTTAGCCCAAGACCGTCAGGTCGGGCGGACCTAACCGAGAGGTCGTGAATACGAGAGAGGGCATCGGCATTGGCCTGAAGGGTGCCTCGCCGATAAGTGACAGTGAACTTATACGGCTGTAAATCCAGAAACCACCTGGTGACCCACGGATTCGACTCTTTATGTAGGGACATCCACTGAAGTGCAGCGTGATCAGTCACCAGAGCGAATTCGCGACCCAGCAGGTAATAACGGAGATGGGTCACTGCCCACCTAATGGCCAAGGCCTCCCTCTCCACCGCCGTGTACCGGGTCTCCCGGTCCATCAGTTTCCGGCTTAGATACATTACACGGTGTTCGACACCATCGACGCTTTGGCTCAACACGGCGCTCAGGCCTGTGCCCGAAGCGTCGGTCTGGAGAATAAAAGGGAGCCCAAAATCGGGCGTCCTCAATACAGGTGCCGACGTTAGGGCCTTCTTTAGGTCACTGAATGCGTGTTCCGCCTTGTTGGTCCACACCACGTATAAGGGAGCGCCCTTCTTTGTCAAATTGGTCAAGGGTGCTGCTCTTTCGGAGAAACGGGGAACGAACCGGCAGTAGTACCCATCTAGCCCCAAGAAAGCCTGCACCTGCCTCTTGGTATTCGGAGGGGGCCATTCCAAGATGTCTTTAACTTTTGAACACTGTGGTCTCACCTGTCCCCGTCCCACAAGGTAGCCTAAATACTTGGCCTCCTTTAAGCCAAAATAACATTTCCGAGGATTGACTCTATCTACCAGACATTGAAAAGTCGCCGGTGCCCCGTGCAGCCCAAATGGGAGAACCTTGTATTGCCAGTGCCCGCTAGGGGTGCTAAAGGTCGTTTTTTCTTTCGCGGATGCCGTTAAGGGAATTTGCCAATACCCTTTCGTCATGTCAAGAGTAGTCAAGTATCGAGCCGCACCCAGCCGCTCAAGGAGATCGTCAATGCGGGGCATTGGGTAGGCATCGAATTTGGAGACTTGATTCAGACGTCTAAAGTCGTTACAAAATCTCCAGGAGCCGTCTGGCTTGGACACGAGGACGATAGGGCTGGACCAGGGGGCTATGGCTTTCCTCAATTATGTTCATGTCCAACATTCGTTGCACCTCTAATTCCACCTTCGTGCGTTTTGCCTCCGGGAGTCTATAGGGCCTCTCCCGGATGATTACACTGGAGTCCGTGAATATGTCATGGGCAATCAGCGAGGTCCGGCCGGGCAACTCGCTCACTACTTCGGGGACGGCTCGGAGTGTTTGGGTTAACTCCTGCCGCTGCTTGGGGTTTAGCTCTTCGCCGAGGTTAAGGGCAGTCGTGCATGTGAAGAGGGAGAGTGATCTATGGGAGCCGGGAAGCTCCTCCCTATCTTTCCAAGGTTTTAATAAGTTGACATGATAGATCCTCGCTCGGTCGACGCGATTGGGCTGTTTCACCAAATAGTCGACGAGTCCTTTTCTTTCCTTAACCTCGTAAGGCCCTTGCCAGTGAGCGAGCAGCTTGGAGTGGGAGGTAGGAACGAGCACCATAACTCGGTCCCCTGGGCGGAACTCCCTGAGGACGGAGTTGCGGTTATAACACCGGGCCTGCGCTGCTTGCGCACGAGTCACATGTTCCTTTAGGAGGGGTCTGATTTTTGTGAGCCGGTCGCGCAGTTGCGCTACGTACTCCAATATGTTGGAGGAGGGGAGGGCCTCAGCCTCCCAGCCCTCTTTTAGTATGTCCAAAATTTAACGGGGTTGTCGCCCATACATCAATTCAAACGGAGAAAAAAGCACGAGCGGGAGGAGCTGATCCCAGTTTTTTGCGGAGCATCTGCTTAAGCGTCTGGTTAAACTGTTCCACCAGCCCGTCAGTCTGCGGGTGATAGACAGACGCTTTCAGGTGCTTTATTCTCAGTAATCTGGCCACTTCCCTGAACGTATCCGAAGTAAAGGGTGTACCCTGGTCCGTGAGGACTTCCTTGAGTATGCCCACTCTGGAAAATAAACTGACTAATTCCCGTGCGATGCTTTTAGTATTAGCGGAGCGCAGGGGAACCGCCTCTGGGTACCGGGTGGCGTAATCCACCATGACTAATATGTATTTATGGCCACGGGTTGAGGGCTCCAAGGGTCCTACTAAGTCGACCCCTATTCTATCAAAAGGGACATCAATCAGGGGAATAGGGACGAGAGGAGCGCGGTCCCTTCTAGGAATCTGGCGGGTCTGACACTCCGGACAGGATTGGCAGAAACGCCGAACCTCCTCGTTAATCCCAGGCCAATAAAATCAGAACTTAATTCTCTTCAACGTCTTTTCGGCCCCGAGATGGGCGCCAAGGAGGTGAGCGTGAGCTAACTCACATATCTCCCGCCGGAAGGTACGCGGAATTAGCAGCAACTTCCGCACCTCGCCCTCGTGGGTTGCCACTCGGTACAACAGATCGTTTTCGAGAACAAAAAAAGGCTCACGCGGTGTGGAACCGTCGGCTTGTGAGCTGTTTGGCAGAACTACCACATTCCGGGCAAAGCGCAGGGAATCGTCATTCCACTGTTCCCTCTTAAATGAGGCCGGCGTGGACCAAAATTGATGGTCCAGGCCACTGAGAGGGTCTTGTGACCTGGGCCCCGGAAGAGTTCCCTGGCTAGTCCCTTCCCCGGCGGAGTCTTCCGGGTCAGGGTCCGTCGCCGTGGAAATGTCCCCCGAAGCGCCAGTGCCACTAGGGCCTGCCCCTGAGCACGGCGTGGAGACCGCAGGAGGAGCGCCTTTCCCCCTCACAACTAGATCCAATGAGGCCCCGGGAGTGGCGGGTGTCTTGCCGCAATTCTTTTTCGACCAGTCTTGTCCCAGAATCACCGGATAGGGGGGTTCGGGCAACACAGCGACCATCAAGTGAGTTAACTCCCCCTTCCAGGTGAGCATTGTGCGGAACGATATGACTTGGTCCCCCCATGTACACAAGTGACCAATAGGTGCTGTTTCAGCCACTGTCGCGGTAACACAAAACGGCGAGCCACAATGGTTATGTTGCTGCCGGATTCAAACAAAGCCACCACCGCGTGCCCATTTGATAACACCACTCCCGTGTTCAGAGTCACCAAGGGATGCGGTGGGGTACAGTACCTTTCTGTTGTTGTCCAGGTGCAGTCCATGGGCTCCGCCATGGTGTTGAGAGGACAGGTTGGCAGCAAATGGCCGGTCTCGCCACACTTGTAACAGCGCGGCGAGGCCGGCTTTTCTTTAGGCCTTGACGGCGCTTCCTCAGCGCGTCGAGGGGGCTCGGGTGTGGCCGCCCGTCCCTGTCGGTTCCCACGAGCAGAACTTTCTGACCCCCCGACTCGGAGGACCGCGAGCTGACGCTCCAGGACGTCCAGAAGACCCGGCATGTCCTTATAGGGGTGCCTCCGGACCTGCTGGGCGAGGGAACTAGGCATCGCGTTCACCAGGCCTTCACAGGCCACCTGCTCGACTACTCTCCGAGCCTGGGGTCCCTCTGGCCGTAGCCAGCGCCCCATCTTGCCCCAGAACTCAAACGCCTGGGCACGGGCAGGCTTTTCAGGGTCAAACTGCCAGTTTCGCCACTCTGCCGCCTGCTGGCCTGGGGTGATGCCGTAGCGGGCCAGGATCTCTGGTTTGAGGAGGTCTTAGTTCGCGGCCTCCTCCTCAGGGAGGTCATAATAGGCCCGCTGTGCGGGTCCCTTCAGTTAAGGCGCCAGAATGGATGCCCACTTGGACCGCTGCCACTCGTTCCGGGTGGCCATCCGTTCAAATATGCCGAGGTAAGACTCGACGTCATCTGCCTCTGTCATAGGCACCAGAGGGGGAGGCGTCAGTTTGGGCGGGTCTGGTCTCACTCTTTGAGCCTCTGCCAGCCTGGCCTTCGTAGCCTCCAACTCCCGAGTAGTAGCGGCTTGCGCTTGCTGCAGGGCCTGGAGTTGGGCGTTCATTCCCTGCAGCACGGTATTCAGGTCCTGTCCTTCTGTCATTCCCAAGGATCTTCTTTCCTGTCGACTACGCCACTGTAACAGATTCAGAAGGAGACAGCAAAAAGGTTTGGGGTTTTCCGGCCCCGTATATTGCAGACGATCCACAATAAAGAAAAAAGCAGGTCAAAATACAAACAAAACAGTTCATATGCACGACGCCGTATCATGGCGTCGGCGGCCATTTTATTAGGGAGGAGCCGGAAGTGGAGGAATGCTGGGAAGGACCATGAGGGAGGATGGGATTGATGACGTCAGGACAAGATGGAGGAGGAAGGGCGGAAGTACCGTACTGCGGTCAAAACCCGGCTTATGGTGATGGAAGGTCCTTTCTCCTATGAGTAGGCAGAGGGAGAAAGTTAGTACCCCGCCATTCCCTGCCGGCGAATGTGTCCCCAGGTGCGTTCGAATCCATCCGCGGTCTCCTACTCGCGCGTGCGTGACAAGAGATATAACTGGCATGGGCAAACAGTAGATGGCGATACTGTAAGTAATCCATAGTAGTTAATTTTTGAATGTAATGCAACAAATACATCAAAATAGCATTGTCATTAATTATTTTTAAAAATACCCACTCAACAAGACATTCCTTAAGCCTGCACTACCTGGTCAGGGTTTTTGAAATTCAAAATCTATTCCAGCATCAGTGGGTTGAGTCTAGGATGGTGTAATAAACCATTACTGGAGTCACTCTCTGAAAACAAGACAGTTCAGCATCCTAACGCTCATCTTTTGGATGGCAGGAAGAATCTATTCACTATTTTAAATTTAGATGTTGTTAGATCATTTAACCACAAGATGGGGCTGCTGCATGTTAATATACTTGTTATTGTAACTTAAATTTGAAATATTTACTAAACACTGTGTGATCTTATACCAAAAGCAATATATGTAATTTATAAATTAAATAACATTAATGATATATAAGTACTTATGTTTCTAATCAACAGAATTGCTGAAGCCATATAGGGCTGAGAGCCCAACTCTGGGGAACATCACAGGATTTTGTCTCCTAGTGAGTGTTTACCAAGAGTATAAAGCTTTCCACTTGTGAGAAGGTTGTCTTCAGATGATCTCCCAAGATACACAGTCAGGTATTCTTAATCTGTAAAGCTGATGGGGTTATATAACTGAGAATTTGGAGTCCTCTTTTAAAAGGGAAAGGATGTCAATGCGTTTGTGCTAGGTAAAGAATTGTACTAACATGAAAATAAGGGCAGGGCAATATTTTGTGCTAGTTGAAGTTTGATACAAATTCTTGCCATGCAACTTCTCTGAAATTAAGTGCAGTGACCCCATTTGGATATTAAGGACATATGACAAAATGTTCTGGTGTCTGAAAGAAGGGTACAAATGGATTTATCAAGTCAAGTGGCTTCATTGTCAGTTATTTTATTGTTTAATATGTTCTTCAAATTACTGAACTATGCTGTTTCTAGTTTCATTTTCCAGTCCTTCCAACCATTTTAAACCTACTTACTCAAACTCATGATCTCACATTCACACATAAACATCATGCTACTTACAATCCTCATTTCAGCCTCACATGCACATCTTTAGGATGTGTGATGAAAGCCAGTTTATGCAGAGCAAAATTCACACAAGTTATGCAACCTTCACTAACTCTAACTTTCTCTGCTTTCTTTTACATGGTGCCATTTTTTATTATCACCAACTGATCAAGGCACTGTGCAGCTAACCATGATACTCAAATGAAGGCGGGTGCCCCAGCTGTCCAAAGACCCACTCCATCGAATTTTCTGGAGAGAAGCCTGAAAACAATGAAGAGCAACAGTTATGTTCGGTAGGATGCTCAGTGGGGCTGGGCAGTCTTTTGGCATTGGAACTCCTGCAGAATTAGTTTTTTCTCCAGCTTATTTGAAGATTTTTTGTTTAGTCTATCCTCCAGGCCTTCTGACCTTATTATCATTTTCATCTTTAGAGTTATGCATTATGGTATTATACACTAATCGGACACAACATTAAATCCACCTGCCTAAAATTCTGTAGGTTCCCTTTGTGCCACTAAAACAGCTCTGAACCGTCAAGCTGCCAAGATGTCCGTTGGTATCCGACACCAAGACATTAGCAGCAGATCCTTCAAGTCCTGTAAGTTGCAAGGTGGGGCCTCCATGGATCAGACTTGTTTATCCGGCACATCCCACAGATGCTCAGTTAGTTAGATCTGTCAAATTTGGAGGCCAAGTCAACACCTTTGAACTTTTTGTCATGCTCTTCAAGAGTTCCTTAACAAGTTTTACAATTTGACAGGATGCATTATACTGCCATTAGGGAATGCCATTGCCATAAAGGGGTGTACATGGTCTGCAACAATCTTTAGGTAGGTGGTGTATGTCAAAGTAACAGCCACATAAACGGCAGAACCCAAGTTTTCCTAATAGAACATTTCCCTGAGCCTAGCATAGCCTACCTTATTTCCACAGTGCATCCTGATGCCATCTTTTCCCCAGGTAAACAACGCACATGCACCACATAATCTAAAAGAAACCTCCTTCCATTGCTCCATGGCCCAGTTCTGACGCACACATGTCCACTGTAGGTGCTTTCGGAAGTGAACAGGGGTTAGCATGACAGGTCTGCAGCTATGGAGCCCCATAAGCAGCAAGCTGTGCTGCATGGCATGTTCTGGAAACTTTCTCTCATGGCCAGCATTAAGGTTTTTAGCAATTTGTGTTACAGGAACTCCAGACGGGCTAGCCTTCACCTCCCATTCAAATCAGTGAGCCTTGAGTGCCTATGACCCTGCCTCTGGTTTAACAGATGTTTGTCCTTGAACCATTTTTAGTAGGTACTAACCACTGCATACTGGGAACACAACCACAAGATCTACCTCTCTGGAGATGCTCTGACCCAATTGTCTAGACATCACATTTTGGTCCTTGTCAAAGTGGCTCATATCCTTATGCTTACCTATTTTTCCAGCTTCCAGCACATCATCTTCAAGAACTGACTGTTCACTTGCTGCTGTCCTTGAAAGATGCCACTGTAATGAGATAACCAATGTTATTAACTTCACTTGTCACTGTTTTTAATGTTGTGGTTAAACAGTCTATATAAGGACTCTACTTTCCTAAAAGTTTTATATATCTATGTTATATATGCCCTGTGAGAGTGGGAAGTGGCACTATGCTACACTTTGGGCTCTTGTAGTTCATGGACCGGACATACTGATGGTGTGAGAAGATGGACACAGTTAAAACAATTATGAAAGTGGAGAATAAGTGTTCTTTATTTACTGGTGCCACAAAAAATTAATATGCAACTATATATACTGAAACAAAAATTAGAGTGGTATCATTAATTAAAAACAGTCCCCTAATGACATCCACAAAAGAACAGCAAAAACAACAAACAATAAAAATGCAGTTCTTTCCCTTTCTCCCATTCCAGACAAAAGTTAGGAATAGAAAAAAATAATAATAAAAAGCAAAAGTATCCTCTTTCTCATGTCTTCCCGAATGCAATAATCAAAAAGAAAAATAAATATATACAAAAATATATATATACAGTATATACAGTCATATGAAAACGTTTGGGAACTCCTCTCAGCCTGCATAATAATTTAGTCCACTTTCAACAAAAAAGATAACAGTGGTATGTCTTTCATTTCCTAGGAACATCTAAATACTGGGGTGTTTTCCGAACAACGATTTTTAGTGAAGCAGTATTTAGTTGTATGAAATTAAATCAAATGTGAAAAACTGGCTGTGCAAAAATTTGGATACCCTTGTAATTTTGCTGATTTCAATCCATGTAACTGGTCAATACTGATTACTTGCAACACCAAATTGGTTGGATTAGCTCGTTAAGCCTTGAACTTCAGACAGGTGTGTCCAATCATGAAAAATGGTATTTAAGGTGGTCAATTGCAAGATGTGCTTCCCTTTGACTCTCCTCTGAAGAGTGACAGCATGGAATCCTCAAAGCAACTCTCAAAAGATCTGAGAACAAAGATTGTTCACTATCATGGTTTAGTGGAAGGCTACAAAAAGCTATCTCAGAGGTTTAAACTGTCAGTTTCAACTATAAGGAATGAAATCAGGAAATGGAAGGCCACAGGCACAGTTCCTGTTAAACCCAGGTCTGGCAGGCCAAGAAAAATACAGGAGGGGCATATGCACAGGATTGTGAGAATGATTACAGACAACCCACAAATCACCTCCAAAGACCACCAAGAACAACTTGCTGCAGATGGTGTATCTGTACATCATTCTACAATTCAGCGCAATTTGCAGAAAGAACATCTGTATGGCAGGGTGATGAGAAAGTAGCCTTTTCTGTGCTCACGCCACAAAAAGAGTCGCTTGTTGTATGCAAATGCTCATTTAGACAAACCAGATTCATTTTGGAACAAAGTGCTTTGGACTGATGAGACAAAAATTGAGTTATTTGGTCATAACAAAAAGCGCTTTGCATGGCGGAAGAAGAACACCGCATTCAAGAAAAACTTCTGCTACCTACTGTCATATTTGGTGGAGGTTCCATCATGCTGTGGGGCTATGTGACTAGTTCAGGGACTGGGGTCCTTGTTAAAGTCGAGGATCGGATGAATTCAACCCAATATCAACAAATTCTTCAGGATAATGTTCAAGTATCAGTCACAAAGTTGAAGTTACACAGGGGTTGGATATTCCAACAAGACAACAACCCAAAACACAGTTCGAAATCTATAAAGGCATTCATGCAGGGGGAGAAGTACAATGTTCTGGAATGGCCATCATAGTCTCCTCACTTGAATATCATCGAAAATCTACGGTATGATTTGAAGCAGGCTGTCCATGCTCGGCAGCCATCAAATTTAACTGAACTGGAGAGATTTTGTATGGAAGAATGGTCAAAAATACCTCCATCCAGAATCCAGACACTCATCAAAGGCTATAGGAGGCATCTACAGGCTGTTATATTTGCAAAAGGAGGCTCAACTAAGTATTGATGTAATATCTCTGTTGGGGTGCCAAAATTTAAGCACCTGTCTAAATTTGTTATGATGCATATTGCATATTTTCTGTTAATTTAATAAACTTAATGTCACTGCTGAAATACTGCTGTTTCCATAAGGCATGTCATCTCTCTATTATAAAAAGAAATCCTGGAAAGCAAAAGCAAGGTGACAATACGTGATGTTCTCAGGAGTGCTCAAAAGACATTTAAAAGACCCGCGAGACAAAGGACAGTTGCCAAGAGACTGTGCCAGGGCCGCCTCGCGGGGACGTGGAACATGAGATTCTTGCAAGACACGCCCTACTTACAAAAGATAACATATAAGCACAAATCCATCAAAAAACTGTCAATCGTGTAAAAGCACGTAGATCACACAGATCCTATGCTCTCAATACATATAAAGCGTATAAGGACAATATGGAGAATAGAGACCCAAAGGCGTTGGAGAGAAAAAAATGCAGATAAGAGATTATGAAACCAGTAAAATTTGAAAGTATTGCAGCATCCCAACCAGGTTGTGGCCTATTTGGTTCTAAGTGACTGTTCGGTCCGATTGAGGGAGGGCGGAGTACAGCACAGAAGACTGATAGCAGGGTATTGATTGTTGCAGTAATGGGGGTGCGAGACGTGGGGGATGATGGGTTGAAGAAGGTACTAGAAAGTTGTGTTTGGGGTTATGAAGTCAGCGATTGTTCAAGTAAATCTTTTGTGACACTTTATCATGTCAGTCGCTACAGTATCAAAGAAAAGATAAATTGCATTACCGCTAAACAAACAGTGATTAATCATCAGAACCAGGTGTAATTGAAAAAATAGCAGGACAAATCGAGGTCAGAAATAAAAGGCAAAGAGTAGACAACAAAGTCTTTTCACATTCGCACCATTGAATGCAAAAAACATGGATTTACACAATAATAGACCATATGCTATGAGAATCTGTGGTCCCGAGACAGTTAAAACAACGACAAGTTGAATTTCAAAGAATACACAATTCGGTCAGGTGTATATTGATGACCACCGAGAAGCAATGCAAATTTTAACAACCCGGACACAGACAGACGGACATCGTTGGCTCCACCACACACTGTTTATTTACACTAATATTTACAATTTATGTGCACCACAAACCCCAGTGCCTCCAGCACCGTTCCCCCAATGTCCAGGCCTCACAGTCTTTGTGCCTTCCTCCTGGACACCTCCAATCCCCTCTCCAGCTCTGTCTCTCTTCCATCCGACTTCCGCTCTCGACTGAAGGGAGGCGGCCCCTTAAATAGGAACCCGCATGGGCTCCAGCTGCTCCCCGGCACTCCTCCGCAGACACGCCCCAGTGTGGCGGAAGTGCCAGCCGCACACCCAGAAGCCATCCGGGTGTTCCCTGTCGTCTTCCCCCCAGCACTTCCTGGTGTAGCGGAAGTGCTGGGCTCCATGGTTGTTCAGGCACCGGGCGCCGCCTAGCCCTTTACCCGTGGCCCCAACATAACCAGGGCGGACGCCCCCTCACGGTCTGGAGGAGGTACAAGCCTTCCTCTGGTCCTCCTGGGCGATGCCACAAAGGTAATGTATATATTCTGCGAATAACATTACACACCAAAGGAGATCGTGATATGCCATTCGTATTAAAATGTTTACAGTTTACTGTGAGAATAGCTTGTGCTATGACAATTAACAAATCACAGGGACAAACCTTAGAAAAAGTCAGATTATTTTTCAGAGAAACAGAAACAATAGTCACTCACAGGCAGTTATACGTTGCGTTGTTATAATGTGTCTTCAAAAAATATTGTTTTTAATGAAGCTTTAAAGTAAAAATTCAAAAAATGAAATTGAAACAATTCCAAAGAAAAAAATTTTTAATTATATATCCGATTAACCAAACACAGGGGTTGGCGAGCGAAGTGAGCAGGGGGTGAAGCCCCCTAGTATACTGAAAGGAAGTTGCTACTTTCCCCATTTATCCAGGCTTGGGACCAGCACAAAGAAACACACTGGTTTGTGCATCCCCTGTGGCTGGGTTGTATATGTATATGTGTGTATATGTATGTATATGTGTATGTGTATATATATATATATGAGTAAATATGTGTGCATATACGTGTGTGTTTGCATCTGACTAAACAGTTACTCAGACATTAAAAAGAAAAGCTAAATAATGTTATATGTGGTATTTTATTACATATATAAAAAAACTATACATAAAGTTTTAATTATGCAGATGGATTGAAATGTAAAGTTTTGCTTCTAGAGGAATAATTGTTTTCAGTCTTCAGTGTTTACCGGTGCGTACTATAACAAAACAAAAAAATTACTGGATCATACATAGACTACTATCATCACTTGCAGAAACATGATAACGCACTGCATTGTGGGTTGAATGTTGCTAGGTTATGTGGAGTTTGCATTCATGGTGTGTGTGTAGGAATTTCCGAACTCTCACAAAATGTGTTTTTCTCGGTTTTTCTCAGCATTTCTGGTTGTGGACCACAGCCTACTCCACTCGGAGGCTGTTTCTGGGCTACCGTTTGAATAAGGTGGTTGTAAACTTTCTTTACAAGGCATTTTACTTGTCTTGCTCAGGGTCACACTGCAAATCAGGAACTGGGATTGAACTGGCATCATTGCATTTGAAGTCCAGTACTTTAACAAAAAACCACTCCTGCTGGCAGAACACTCCTTTGTGCATCCAGAGGCTTAGTCTCCAATAATGACCCTGAATGACTGATTCCAATTTGTTCCACACACTAGAAAACCTACAGACTCAACATGGACACTGAATTCTGCACACCGAATTGACCTGCATAGTTTGAATCATTTCCATCTGGAAAAGCAACATAACTTTTCTTTCTCTAAATTAATGACTAACTGTTTACTGGAATGGTGGAAAGTTCACATGCAGGAGTTTTAATTTTATGAGACATGTTAAAAGTTAATATACTGCATCATTTACATCATAACGGTTTAATCGACCAGACCATAGTGGCATTTAACAGGCTCTTCCCAGAAGTCCCAATTAACACAGCAGCAGGGTCGGACACAAACTGCTTTGTTTCTCACACCCTCACTCAGCTTCCTTTCCCAGACAGCAAATGGACACAGTTCCAGATATGGCCCGGATATACTAGAATATCAGGACCAGATCTGGCATACAGACCTGGTCCAGTGTCATTTTGCACAACAGCCCAATACTGGCACAGATCATGATTTTTTGTCTGGGCCAGATTTAAACCAGAGCTGGACCAGAATCAAATAATTGTTAAAATCAAGGCCTTTTCTGTCACACATTGCTTACAGCCCCAAACTGAATCTGTACCAGATCTGCCCCCTGTAGAGCCAAGTTCTTAAAATTACCTCAACTTCTAATCTGGTTAAGGCAAATAGAGCTAACTTCTGCTGAAATGTTGAAGAAAATGTAGATGAAATGATGATCTTGCCTTAATGAATGAGTAATACAGGGTCATCCTTCAAATATTTAATTATACCTAATTATGCCTTTGTCTATAACAGGGGTCCTCAATCACAGTCCTGGAGGGCCGCAGTATTCTAACCCGGTTGCTTAATTAGAAAGAAATTCTTGCTAACAATTAGATTTCATGGCTTGTTAGTGTTTTAGCTCTGCTATGTCAGGTAATTCTCATATCCTAGATTTCCTTCACCTTTCTAATTATATAATCCAAATGATTTGAAGGCTAAAATGGATGAGTAATTCTCAGTCCTTCACTTTTTTCTCCTCACTTTCCTTCCAAGTTTTTAATTAAACCCAATTGTGCATGATAAATACCCACAGGTGTAAATGGTAACAAGCTGAATGGAGAAATGTCATTTGCATGTTATTGCTAATTAGAAGCAATTAAAAACCAAGACTACAGCTGTTTAAGACTAAAATAAGCAATAAGAGTTCAAAATCTTAACAAGCGAGACAACTAAAGTGAAGCAGAAGTGTTACTTGAGCAATAAGTACATCTTATTAAGTAACTGGGTTGGAGGAAAAACCAGCAGCCACTGCGGCCCTACAGCACCATGATTGAGGACCCCTGGTCTATAAGAATAGCCTCAAGAAATCAAGGAATGGGCTAATCAAGGTCTCAAAAGCATTCTAGAGAGATGCTAACTTACTTCAACTCCAGTTGAGTTGGTGGAGTATACCTTTTTTGGTGGCACTTTCCAAACACATAGCATGAAAATAAAGAAAAAGAAAAAAAAATGCAACTCATGACTTACTTAGTTTACAGCAATATCACCTACATGCCCTGTTGAGGTAAATATTTTCTTGTCCATATTCCAGTGTCTAGTATTAAAAGTTAAGAGAAAAATAACTGAATGACAACTTTCAGTATATAACTGGTTTATTTATTGTCATGTTATGTAAACTCAATGCAGTTGTATGGATCAAGACATACAACTACAATTCCAAACAAACATAATATATTGAGTGTTTTAACAGTTCAAATATCCAGTAACATGGTTAAAATATAGAAATATAAAATGAACACATTTGCACAAAAGTGTAGGATACAAGTACAAAAATGAAGAAATCTACACAAAACAGTAAAACAGCAATAAACTTGACTACTAAAGTGTATTCAGATCAGTCCTGATTCAGAAGGCACTGCTGCCTGCACTCTCCTGCAGTGCTCCTTGCGACCACCACCACGGTCAGATGCCAAACTGAACCACCCAATGGCAAATTTATTAATGTCCACATCTGTAGCTTTGGCTGCCACGTGACACTGGTGAACTGCACCTACAGGCAAACACAGAAAAATAATTATTAGAAACATTAAATGGCATTAAATACAGTTATATATATATATACATATACACACATACATATATACATATATACACATACTGTATACACACACACATATATATACATACTGTATATACACATATACATATCTACATATATACTGTATATACACATATATATATACAAATCTACATATATATATCCACATATATATATATTAGGTGGGACTCGATTAAAAAATTAATCCAAATAATTAGAGGCTGTGTAAGAATTAATCTTGATTAATCGTATGTAATCGCACACGTAAATTTGCCCCAAATCGCAAATTTTTTTTTTTTAATTTAAAAGTGTTTTAGTGGGCGACAGAATCAAATAATAGACATGTACATGAATATTGTAAACTGAAGCTGTTTTAATTTCTGAAAAAAAAAAACCTTTAAACTGCATTTGAATTCAAAACAGAAACAAAAATATCATCCCTGGTTAAAATTGGGCAGACTTAAAAATAAAGTGGTAGTTTAAGTACTTTAAGTACATTTTCAGAATAGTATTGTCTTTAAATAATAATAACCAAAATTTCAACATAAAGTGCAGTTTTTCTTCTTAAAAAAATAAGTCAGAAACATAAAAGGTAATTTGACCAACTTAATCTTTAAACTCTGAGTAACATTAGCCAAAATTATTTTGTACATTAGGCTAAAACAGTGTGATCATTGAACATTTTGTAATTAGATGTATTTAGAATTACTAACGGTCACGGAAGTCCAATGATCCCCAGTAAGAGCCACAAAGTCCGCTTTCTGTAATGCATCTAATTTTGCTTGCTTTTCAGTGTGCACAAAACCATGCTTTTATCAAGGCTTCGCTCGGGAAGTCGAAATGATCAGTCGTAGGAACGCGCTTTATTCCGACTCTAACATTTTTGTAGCTGTGATGTGTGCATCAGTGTAATGGATGTACCAGGAAATCATGCATTGACAAAAGTTCCGCTTGCTTGGAATTGAAAGTGTGATTAAATCGTTATTTTTAACGCGTTATGGAGTACATGCATCGAAGCTTCTCAGCTGTGCTTGTGCTAATAAAGGGAAACATTTTAAAAATAACGTAACATGATTCTGCGTTAACCTAATATTTTTCATACGTCCCAAACCAAGGAGATGCGAAGGTAAAATGAATCGGTAGCGCGTACATACTCAGTGCATCCCTCTCGAATCGAACCTCGAATGTCGGCATTAGAGGCTTAAGACTCTACAATTAGCCACAGCGTGTGGCTTGTCTATGCTAAAGTATGTATTGTAGATCGGGTATATATATACATTTATATATATACCCGTATCGCAGTGGAGAAGTAGAAGTTATGAAAAAGGGAACATTTTAAAAATAACGTAACATGATTGTCAATATACAGTAATTGTTTTGTGAGTGTTATTGAATGTTGCTGTCATCAAGGATTTGATTATCATTATTTGTTTCAATTAAGGTCGTATTTGTAGGATGTGTTGTGTTCAAGTTACATTCCGTGTTTGTCAATCGTTGTAAAGATAAGAGGTTTCATTCATCGATTAGTTCCTTACTGCATCAATAAACAGCTCGTCTTCCTCTTTATCTGATGTGACAAACTGCATGCACGGGTTTTTTTACACTGTCTTCCTTTAGCAGGACATTCACTTTTTCCACCGTGTGCTTTGTTTCCGCAGTAGCTGCACTTATGAATATGATTCTATGTATCAGACGCTTCATATTTTTTTGCTGCCTTCTCAATTGTGTAATTCGGTTTTTGTTCAGCACTCTTTGGAACTGTTGCTTTTATCTGTGCACTGCGCCAGTTCACGTGAGCAGCTTGGTGTTCTTGCATCGAAGGTTCCCAGCTGTGCTGGTGCCATCTCGTGTAATGTCAGCTAAGACCCGCACTTAAAAGTTTCTCTCGCAGTTTCAATGAGTTTGTGCCAAACACCACCCTGACCATCTCATCTTCCTCTGCATAAGCACAGTCCTTCACACGTGAATATTTACCGGCAGTGTTTGTATTGGATTGCCGCTGATGGACGGCCTTATATGGGCAGGCACTAAATTACAAACGCTAGTGGCAGCCTGTCTATGAACTTAATTTAATATAAACTTACGGTTCACGCCGTGCTTTGTTTCCGCAGTAGCTGTACTTATGAATATGCTTGTATGCATCATTTGCTTCATAATGTTTTTCTGCCTTCTCAATTGTGAAATGGCGTTTTGTGCTCATCGCTGTTTGGAGTTCTTCCTTGTTCTCTACGTACTTACGTAGGAGGCGTGATGATGTCACACGAAACTCCGCCCCCCACGCCATCTCCAACTCAACTCCATTACATTATATGTAGAAAAATAGGTTCCAGTTATGACCCTTACGCGTAGAATTTCGAAATGAAACCTGCCCAACTTTTGTAAGTAAGCTGTAAGGAATAAGCCTGCCAAATTTCAGCCTTCTACCTACACGGGAAGTTGGAGAATTAGTGATGAGTCAGTGAGTGAGTGAGTGAGTCAGTGAGTGAGTGAGGGCTTTGCCTTTTATTAGTATAGATATAAAATAATATATGCTTGATTTAAGTGAACTTTTTAATACTGATCAATGAAGGCTAAGTACCTTCAAGATTTTTATGTGGAGCAAGTGTAAAAATAATTAATATGGAAATATTAACAATTCAATTGCAAGGTTGAATTAAAGTTGCAGTTTTTCTCTTATTCTTTACTTATTATTTGGGGTTGTGGATAAAATAGTACAATTAGCTCATTTTGAATACTGTACATGATTATGTGTTATAAATGTATAAAAACCTGAAACCCACTCCTAATGCTCTGTCTTGATATAGAAGAAACTCCAAGTACTCCTAAGAATGTGGCAGGAGTTTTAGGAGGAGAATAAGGTATTAGAGAGAGACCTAGAAAATTCTTTTATTTAATAACTAGCAAAATACTCGCGCTTCGCAGCGGTAAAGTACTGCCTTAAAATTTTTATTAAGAAGAAAATTAAACCTTTTTAAGCTGAGGGAAAATATACCAATAATTATTTGTTAAGGATCTCTTTGTATACGACATTGTTAGTTCGGCCCTCCGGTTGTAATATGACCAAGCTGTGCGCTGACCTTACTCTTGAGCATGCAACGTACAGTTGGCCATGTGAAAAGTAAGCTTGTCTGAAATCTCACAGCTTGGATTGCTGCTGTCATAATCGGTTTGAGTTTCATGGTTTGTTTCAATTACGTTAGTATTTGCAGGACTTGTGTTGAAGTGACATTCGACATCTGTCAAACGTTGTAAGCATACGACCGGTTTCATCGATAACTTCACATCAAGCTTTTGAGAGTATAAACATTCAGAAACATCAAAGTGTCCACTACTGAAATCGTCACCTGTCAATCTAAGATGTTTAAGAGGCATTGGCGGTTGTCGAAAGGTGTAAAATATTTGGCCATTTCGGTACATTTGAAAGCGACAACCGAACAATTCAGCGGCAGCCATCAACTCACATGCAGAGCCATAGGTGAAGGGCTTAAGCATTTCACTCTTATAGTGCTACTGTGTAGTATAATTATCTCCTGTACCGTCATCAGTCCACACCTTGAACCTGTCCCAGTCATTCAATACATAAGACACAATGTTCCTCCGGATATCAAGAGTAAGTCTGCAATATGTAACAAAGAAAATGGAAAAGGCAGGTGCCATCTCCAGGCATGGAAACCACTCGGTAAGTGACAGTTCTTTGATCGATGGTTATCATCTCTATAGACATGTTAATGGGGGTACGATTGGAATGATAAAGGAAATGGGTACCTGAACAATGTAAAGTAAGTCTAAAATACCTACACAATAACTATAATCGTAATAAACAAACAATAAAACAGCAGAGAAGCCGTGGATTAAATAAATAGGCTGTAGTTATCAGCAGGGAGACGTGAATCGTGTGGCGAAGCAAGGAAGGGAATGTAGAGACCGGAGCGACGGACGGCCTTATATAGGCAGGCAGCCAATAATGTAGGAGGCATTGGGATGGGGGACCCAACGCCGCCTCACACAGTGACCGAGCTGCAGGCTATGGACGTATATATGTACGTAAGTAGGATTCAGTTAGCGTTGGGAACCCGCGTACCAAATGTCTTGAAGATGGGCCCATAAGTAACAAAGACCGTTGAAAAGTTCAATATGGCGGCCGACAGTGGCATCTTACCACCGAAATAAGTACGTACATTGGTTTCAGTGAGTGCAGGGAAGCCGCCTACCAAATTTCGTGAAGATGGGGCCGTAAATAAGAAAGTTTAACCTGCCGGACGTTGTTGACCGTTGACCGTTACGCGTATAATTTCGAAATGAAACCTGCTTAACTTTTGTAAGTAAGCTGTAAGGAATGAGCCTGACAAATTTCAGCCTTCTACCTACACGGAAAGTTGGAGAATTAGTGATGAGTGAGTGAGTGAGTGAGTCAGTGAGGGCTTTGCCTTTTATTAGTATAGATTGCTATTTTCCAGAAATCTATAATACTTAGGCTATATCTTAAAATAATATGTCACGTCATTTTCTAACCTGCTTAATTCAGACCAGGGTAATGGGGGGGCTGGAGCCTTCCCAGCTAGCTTTGGGGCACATTCAGGAACAAACCCTGGACAGGACACCAGTCCATTACAGGATAAACACACACAAACGTCATTTTACAATACACTCATCTATATGCCTTTGGACAGTGGGTGGAAACCAGAGTAGACACAGGGAGAAAATGCAAACTCCACACAGAGGACCCAGGAGGCAAACCCTGGTCTCCTTACTGCAAGGCAGCAGCACTGCCACTGAGCCACCAAAGGCATAAAATGTAATTTCTTAATACAATTATAATAATTTCAAATAATTGTATTTGTTGATACTTACGCATAATAAGAGTTTTGGATGCCATTTGACTGAAGGCCTGTTTTTCATTCACTCCCTTCCAGTTTATCTTTTTTGCAACATCATCTCCAAAAATATGTGAAAGAATATTCCAAGTGACTCACTTGGTATCTTGTCCTCCAATAGATGCCAGTACAGAAATCTACAAGGACAAAAGATAATATACAGGCTGTGGTTTTAGAATTAAAACACTAAAATATATGCAGAAACAGCATCAATGATCACTCGGAAGCATACATCTTTTGACTTTGATGCGATAACTGGCATTCTGACAAATATTGCTAAAAAGTTACACTTTCCAAAGTAAAACAAAGAAAAATAGCTGAATATTTGTTTCATAATTAACCATAATCTGTGGTGGGCTGGTGCTCTGCCCGGGGTTTGTTTCCTGCCTTGCAACCTGTGTTAGCTGGGATTCACTCCAGCAGACCCCCGTGACCCTGTAGTTAGGATATAGCGGGTTGGATAATGGATGGATGGATGGATTAACCATAATGTTAGCATAATATTAACTGTAATTCAATCCAGTAGACATTAATTTTTTAATAATAATAGTATATAACAAAGGAAGCACAAAATTCATGGATTGTAATGTTCAGAAAGCTCAAATTACATCATTTATATTTGCAACTCTTGTTATTGTACAAAGAAGTTTTCTTGTAACTGTAGGACAATGTAGAGCTATTAAATATTTTCTTAAACATAGTCCCTTACATAATAAACATACAGTATAAAATAACCCACCTAACAGCTAAAACAACTATATTAGTGCAAATTTTTGTAAATACTACAGCTTTATGCAAGCAGTGGTTAAATAGGCAGGCAGCCAATAACGTGGGAGGCGTTGGGATGGGGGACCCAACCCCGCCTCACACGGTGACTGAGCTGCAGGCTATGGACGTATATATGTACGTAAGTAGGATTCAGTTAGCGTTGGGAACCCGAGTACCAAATTTCTTGAAGATGGGCCCATAGGTAACAAAGACCATTGGAAAGTTCAATATGGCGGCCGACAGTGACATCATACCATCGAAATAAGTACATACATTGGTTTCGGTTAGCGCAGGGAAGCTGCCTACCAAATTTCGTGAAGATGGGGCCATAAATAAGAAAGTTTAACATGGCAGACGTTGTCGACTGTGTTGACCGTTACGTGTAGAATTTTGAAATGAAACCTGCTTAACTTTTGTAAGTAAGCTGTAAGGAATGAGCCTGCCAAATTTCAGCCTTCTACCTACACAGGGAGTTGGAGAATTAGTGATATTGGAAAGTTCAATATGGCGGCATAAAGTGAATTAGAAAATGACTGAGTGACAAAAATAGCTAATACATATCAGCAATAATGCAAGAGGTAATGACATAAAGCCAATTACTGCAGATGATCCTTACTTAAATAAAACAGATCTACAAACACATGTAATTAACAGCTTTTTAAATGTGTACCAGGATTAGACAAAAGCCACCAAAAGAAAAATAATAAATGAAATCATTACTGACAGGTAAATGCCTCCATATCACTTAAATTGTCATCAGTCACTCATTTTCTAACACATTGAGCTGTGTTGGGGTTGCTGGAGCCTATCCCAGCTAGTATAGGGTGTAAGGCAGGAACAAACCCTGGATAGGGTGCCAGCACATCGCAGGGTGAACAAACACACCAACCACACATTAGGGCCAATTTATTTTATCCACCTAATTTGCATGTCGCACACAGACATGGGGAGAACATGCATACTCCACAGAGGGAGGACCTGGGATGTGAACCCTGCGGTCTCCTTACTGCGAGGCAGCACTGCTGCCATGCCACTCTCACTTAAATTTTAATATGACAAAATAGAGACTAATTCATTTGCAAAGATTTTTTTATTATTTAGCAGAAGCCAGCAAGCTACCATATATGTGAATATAACCAGTCTAATCTGAATATTCACAACCATTAACTTTAAAAGGACAGAGAAAATATATGTAATGTACAGATTATGCTTGTGAAATGTTGCTAAAGTATATATACCCCTCAGGATTCTACTAAAATATTTAAAATAATAACACATTAATGTTAGCACTTTTTGTATCTAAATTTAAGAAATCTTTTATATATTTTTATGATGTTATTTTTGTACAAATAAGGAGTGCAACCTGAATTCTATTGGCACTTTTTTTAAAGCAAAGAACTCAAAAAAGACTAAATTGTGTAACCTTCCATAAAATAAACTGACACTGAAAAAGTTTATAAAGCAAAATAAACTACCACAGGCGTAGGTTCATTCAATTAAAAGTGATTCATGACAGGCGGGTTATGTGGCTCAAATTTCCTCATACTCGCTGGGCAAACACCCAACCACGGATGATTGCGCTTGATTCACTTGGCGGTCCTCTGACCTCCACCCCAACCGCTTGGATGATTCACCAACATAACCCTCTCCAGCGGTTGCAAAGGTACTTACGTGAGAAAACCAAAAAGGTTAAAAAACAATTCCTTTTTTTCTATAGCGTATCTGAAACAAACCGACGTTCAACACAAAACATTTAAAAAACAATTTTGAACACAGCGTCTACTGACCCTTATTTGGTGGAGACTAAAATAATCTGCAAAGGAATTTAACATTGTGACCTAAATATGTACAAGATAGATTAGATAGATAGATAGACTTTTTTAACCCCAAGGGGAAATTCACATAATCCAGCAGCAGCATACTGATACAAAAACAATATTAAATTAAAGAGTAATAAAAATGCAGGTAAAAGCAGACAATAACTTTTGAGTAATGTTAGCATTTACACCCCCAGGTGGAATTGAAGAGTCGCATAGTGTGGGGGAGGAATGATCTCCTCAGTCTGTCAGTGGAGCAGGACGATCTCTTCTGCCTGGAGATGACACTGTTCAGTGGATGCAGTGGATTCTCAATGATTGACAGGAGCCTGTTCAGCGCCCGTCGCTCTGCTACAGATGTTAAACTGTCCAGCTTTATCCTACAATAGAGTCTGCCTTCCTCACCAGTTTGTCCAGGTGTGAGGCATCCTTCTTCTTTATGCTGCCTCCCCAGCACACCACCGCGTAGAAGAGGGCACTCGCCTCAACCGTCTGGTAGAACATCTGTAGCATCTTATTGCAGATGTTGAAGGACGCCAGCCTTCTAAGGAAGTATAGTCAGCTTTGACCTTTCTTAGTATTGGCAGTCCAGTCCAATTTATTATCCAGCTGCACTCCTAGTGACATGCTAACATAATTCATTACATTTCACTTTAACTTGCTATGATGGTGACACTTCTCGCATCTTTTAAAAATGAATTTTTGACTTACTTCCTCCCAGAACAATTCCATTCTCTTTGTAAATGTTTTCAGAATGCTCGTTGTGGCGCTCGAACACAAAACATAAGCGTGTTACGCTCATGTTAACTTAAGCATAGACATATACAGTATAGATAGATGCTGCATTCACTGTGTTTCCCAGTCTACATGTCAGCTTTATTGCGAGTGGCAAAAGTGCCATTTAAACTAATACAGGTAGATGTGGAAACCGGGTTTTCTGATGAAAAAACAGTAACGTTTAAAATAGTATCCTTTACATACAACAGATTTTGGCGAATTTTTTAAATGCAATTATTTATATCCATGTGTACACTAATAGATAGATAGATAGATAGATAGATAGATAGATAGATAGATAGATAGATAGATAGATAGATAGATAGATACTTTAATGACAATTATTGAGACAAAAACTTGTCCAATGTGTGAAAGTCAAAATAGTAAGACTGCACCTGGTCTTTTAACAGTGGAATGATACACTCAATGACAAAAATAAAATACATTTTATTGTATACAAATTGGTTTAATTTCTGAAAACAGTTCACTCATTCCTCTCTCAATCTGTCTCTCTCTCACACACATGCACATACACAATATAGTTAATTAAATATATACAGGATAGGATCTAAAATCCTCGAAACAGAACTGTATTACATAGCCTTTTCAATGTGTTGCCACTCTATAATTTGAGAGTAGTCAGTGTGGAAATATGGTGCAGCCTTAGTTTGTGGAAGACAGACACAACTAAAGACATGAGCATAAAATGATGGCTGTCAATTTCAAACTGTGTTTTCTCAATGTGCTCCTTGAGAAAAAACACATCATCTGAACCAATCTCAGCCCGAACAAACTGATTGATCAAAGATACACTGACAGCTTGCCCTAATGTCGACTGTCAGATAACACGCTCAGCTACTTTGACCACCTTGACTATATCCTCAGATGGAATCATCAAACCTCCTGTGTTTTTTAATGTGAGCAAGTGGTAGCTTTGATCATATGATGCCGGTACAGCAACTGTTACCAAACTAGCACGGCACACATCACAGGCCAGCTTTCTCAAAATCTGTCGAACGCCAAACCCTGAGACGTACACAAGGGCATTTTCCATGAGGCCACCAAAGCGGGTTGGTAAGTAACTAAGGTCACACACGATTGCAGTGATATTTGCAAAAGGGGATGTTAGCTCTTCTGCTGCTATTGGTGTAGAGGACATCTCAACAGCAGACAGGGAGACAGTCTCATCCAGTGCTGCCACATTTCCAGATTTGCTTGGAGAGGCACCACACGGAACCATGAGACGACGGAAAATGTCCCGGAACTGACCAGCTGAAGGATTGTTATTCCAGCCCCCTAAAATACACAGGCAACACTTTTACAGATCTTTATTCTTTTTCAGTTGAATTTCTTGGGAAAAAAACTGCACTGCTAGTAAGAGTTTGGCTTCATAAATTGTACAAAGTGATAGATTTACATGCTTGTCTGTCTGTCCCCACAAATTCGATCAATCACAGCTGTCAGTCTGAGGATATTATAAAGACAATGAAATTACCATGATAACACAGGATAGCTGTGACTGGTCACAACAAGGCACCATGGTAAACAAATAATCATAAGCAAACCTTTATGGAAACAGACAGATATACATACATACACACAAAATGGTAAGTGGTTAAATAAATAAAACTAAATTCTAAAATACCTACCCAATGCCCTGATTGAATTAAATAGGAGCTCTAAGTGGTCTTGACTGAAATGATAGGTACAAATGTATCGCTGACACTGAAGCAGTTCTGGAATCATCATCATTAGGGTATCAATGTTGATGATGAACCCCACAACAGATAGTTACCTTCAAAACAAAATGTTTTGTCAATATTATCACTGTAAACCAAGATACTTCAAGAGCGCACAATATAAAACAACTAGAAAAAATAAAACAGAACTGGTCAAGGTTGAAAATATGAGCACTGCCATACATATGGCATACTGTAGGTGTCATGATGCCATACTGCCATTATGACACCTCAAAGAACTGGAAAAACAAAAACAAAACAACAGCAGACTGCAACAACATTAGAAGCAGAGAATAGAGCATCATATGAACTTATGATGCAGCATGCAGGAAAAGAAAACAGAGTAGGATAAGTAACGTAATATGAGTCAAATGTTTAGACAATTACTCTTTATGCAGCTGTTTTTATGACTAAAAACAAAAAAAAATGTTATAAAAAATGATATACCACAGATGGGGCTATGAAGTAAACAACATAAGTGTACACAAAGCTAAAGGAAAGGAATTCTTTACAGCAGTCCTGAAAGAGTTGCCATACAGTATGTGTTGAGCACTTGTTGTCTGTTTTGAAACATAGTTTGTTTTTCTTCAGTTAAAAAAAATAAACACGAAATGCACGCCTAACCTTTTGACTGGTACTGTATGAACATAAATGAAAACATCAATAGCCATCTCTACAATATTCTTTGAATATTGATAGAGGTTTTTTGGTCAAAAAAATTATTTTCTCCATTTCTCCCAGCCTTGAAATAACATCATATGAACTTGATGTCATGAACTTATAAACTCATCATGAAAACAAAAGCTTCACTATTTCCTAAAACCTCTTTGATCGATGAAGGGGTGTGCCATCTTTCATCACCAAACTCATCAAGTAGTTCCTGCCTCTCAACAATCTCTCTGCCCAATTCAAAGAACTCAGTGGAGTTTCGAAACCTTTGGCATGGGGATTGTGACTGTTCATGATGTCAAAGAGCCTGTCAATTATCTAAAACAGCGTTTCTCAACCTTTAAGTATTTGCAACCCGAGTTTTCATAACAGTTTTAATCGCGCCCTCCCCTAACATTTTTTTGAAATGTAGATGCATATTTTATTATATCTACTTAACTTTTATCGACATTTATCTAACTCTATATTTATTGTTCTAGTATTAGAAATTAGTTTAAGTTAATTTGTTTTGGTTTCAACAGATTTTTTTTCATATTTTTGATTCTTGTTTTCTTTTTTTCACATCTTTGCGCCCCCCTAGGGGGGCTCACAGGTTGAGAGCCACTGATCTAAAAGCAAATATATGCATTATAACAGAAGGAATCTGAATCATCAGCATAAATAACATGTTTCCATTTATTATTAGCTAAATACTAAAATATAGCATCAATGTTTTTCACTATTTGCTTCATGGTTATTAAACTTTACACATAACATTACCTCAATGAATTCTGCTGTTGCTTCACAGTGTTGAAACTATGAATAGCCGAGGTCCCTCAATGTGCACAGAGCTACTGTCACAGAGCGACTCAGTGTTTGTGCAGCCACGGACACCTTCATTTTCTGTGAATCAAAATTCACATGCTTGCCTGTGTTTGTTGGCATCATGCAGTCCTTCTTTTGCTTGGACATCATTCAGATGAACAACGTATGTCCAGTTGATCTGGCCAGTGGTGCTGCTTATTGGGCTGTAGGCTTGCAACATATTTCATGCCAACTTCAAAACATGGCAAGGAACCATCGTCAGAAACACTTTCGCACCAGTCACTGGATGTGCACAAAAAGTTTTTAATGGTTCACCAGGGTTGACCTTTAGCTGGCATCCAAGCTGGTTACACATGCTGGTATTGGAGGCATGTCCATCCATTGTAACAGACACCACTGTTATTCCCTGCTCATGCAGTTCCTCCAATGCATGAACAAGTAGAACCTCCTGTGTCTCTGGCAACAGGGAGTTGATCAGGTAGTATGCAACTGGAGCCTTTCAATGGCCTTGTAGGCCAACCACCATAAAAACAAGAGCCTCTGTGGCCACATCTGTTTCATTCACTCCATCCCGCATATCCACAAAGCCAGACATTTTCTGGGTATGTGGATCATATTGGACATGTTTCTTGATGGCCATGGCACAGAAGACTCACACATCCATATTTAGCCGGGTCATCTTGTGAAATCCAATATCATCATGCTGAGTCCAGGGTTGGCATCTACAGAACTCATCCATCTTGGTATAATGAAAAAATCTAATTTAATCCAAGTACCCAATTAAGGATTTTCTGGACCAATTAATAATCACTGTGGCCGATAACCATAAGCAACAATTTGATCACGATGATGGGGCTTAAAAGGCTTCTATTTATTATGCATCATTATTTATTTATGGTATTGATTAACTACACCACTTTTTACCTAGTTCATGTCATGATTAAGGGATAAAAATAAAAGCTTAGAAAGAACACTTCAAATGGATGAATACCTTTGCAATGTATGTTGATGTGGGAGATTAAGATGGAGAGACTCTCTCAGATAATTGTAGGCTTTGGGACCATGTAGGTGGAGGCTGAGGGCAAACTCTTTCTGGTCTTTTGTATACTCATGGCTCTGTTTTGACAGGAGATGCACTGGAAGATCTAAAATTCAGTTAGCACAGACAAATTAAAAAGTCCCCTTGAAGTAATAATTAGGGTGTCTTAAGGAATTTTACACTTAACTACATACCATTTTCTCCATTTTTTGTATCTTATTTCTATTTTGCCTGAGTATAAATCCAGCCTCTCTTTCAGCTCTTCATTAATGAGGTTCTTCTCCCTCAAATCTTGCAGAAGACCATGCACTGTGTTCTTTGCTCTCCGTTTTCGATCCTTAGCATTTCTCTTCTCTCTTTCCATGCTCTCCTCCCTAGATAAGGTTTCATTGAGTCTAGCCATTACTTTTTCAAGTGATGTAGGCAGCGCGTAGGAGTGGTCCTAGTAGACACAAGCAGTCAAGTTTATATCACACCAGTCAATTCATAGTTAGTACAATGTGCTGTCTTCTGGTCTGCATTTGTAATCATACCACCCTTTAATTCCACTGTGAGCACTGCATGTGTGCATGTATCTGATTCAACAGCAGCATGTTTCAATGTATATGAATGTGTATGCATTAGTGTATCTGAAAAGCATGATGGGGGTAAGGGGTTGTGTTAAAAGAGGTTTGAAAAGGACCTTAGTACTCATAACACTGGGATCAGGCAGAGCTTCAATTTCTTGGCCGGGCAAAGAACAGTCTACTAACAGGCTCTCCTGTGCCCTCACTGAAGTCAGTGTGGTCCTGGTTGCCACTGGCTAATGTGAAAGGAAATAAAGTGCTTAAAAATATGAACAGAGTTAGGTATGTCACAGCATAATGTTATGGAATACATCACCGATTCCTTTAAAAAAATGACTTTTCACTGACTCTCTAATCCTTATAGCCTAAATACACACCTAGACCTTTGGAGATGAGTTGGAAACCTGAACACAGAAGGAAGAGCTCCATCTCTGATTCTAACAGTCTGACCTGTCCTGTCAAAATCCTCCTGCCTGAAGTGCTCACTGCAGAGCCTGGATGAGTCATCTAAGGGCTACTTCCCACTGCTTCCTGAGGTGGATTTCTTTGGGAAACCTTCAACGTTTGAGAAATGTTAACAGCTAACAACAATCTACATCAGGCATGTCAAACTCACTACCATTGGTGGGCCGCTTTGATTGCCATACGTGTGTCAGCGGGCCGTACTGTAACAAATACTATTATACAAAGTTACTGTAGCTTTCTTTCCAATACTGAAAACTTTAAAAAATGTAACATTTAAAGTTTAAAGTTTAAAGGAAAGCAATTTATTTCCATACATTGTCCTTACAACAGTGTACAATTAGAGTCTTAGCCTCTTAGCTAGGTCCTTATATTATTATATTATATTCATTGCTTATATAGGAGTCTTACAGTCTGAGATCTATTTCTTTTGTCCCGACACTTGGCATCTGTTGTTAGTAACCAGTTCGTCAATATCAGGCTTGAAATCTTGTAAAGCTGCAACTTTTATGAGGGATGAAAGGTGCTCGACAGTAAGTCTTGAGCGATGTGGGGTTTTGGTAGCTTTCATTAACGAAAACAATTTTTCACAAAGGTAAGTGCTTCCGAACATAGACAGTATGCCAATTTACGGATCTGCAAATACGAGGGTGGCAGGTAAGCAAACAAGCCTGGCACACCAACTTCGTTGTATTTTGCCTTCAGAACAGAATCTGACTGCAGTTCAATCAGTTACATTTGGATATTCTCAGGCGCATTCTCAACGTTGTAAGAGAACAGTTCAAAGTCCTGTTCGTGTGAACTGAAATCACGAAAATGCTCACTGAATTCATTGCTCAGTAATTCAAGTTGGAAAACAAATCCTCCAAAAATCAAATTTTATTTTACTAAGTTTACTTCAAAGTTTATATTGTAAAATAAGCCGATATGTAAAAAGCCACCTGACCTACACTAATTTTACAAACTCAAAATCACAAAAATCTGTTAACAAACAACTCACCAAACTTCTCGCGTCCACTTAAGATCTTCAGCTGTAGCCTGCACTAACTGTTTGTTACAATACTAGCACAAAATTACATAAAACTGGAGTAAAAAATGTGAAAATATGTGGGCTATTACTACTCGTGATGGTCAGTTCTGCCCAGTGGCCAGTCTCAGCAGCCCAGCCAGTAGTGTAGCCTACCAGGGGCGGCTCTAGGCTCGTGGCGGCCCTGGGCTAAGAAAGAATTGGTGGCCCCTTTGCCCGCCAATGTCATTATGGTATCTTATGCACGGAGGATGGCCACGTCCGTTGTGGACAATGCATAGCCGCCTCGTGTTCATGACATGCTTCTATATGCGCGTGTCCATAACTTAAAAGCCAAGTGGAGGACCGTTATAGTCTCATTACGAAAGAACATTATAATACTACATATAGTTTACTGCTCCGACTCTAGTGACATTAGTAAATACAGCGTACTAATTAACAAGAAACACAATGTCGTTATTTTCTCTTTCTGTTTTATATTCAGTATATATTGGCGTGGTGGCCCTGTGCAGGTGCACAGTTTACACATGTCAAAGGCCGTCCCTGCTGCAGCCTAGCACTTCAGTTGTGACGTTGCGGCTCATTAACTTTGGTCAAGGCTCGTGGCTATACTAACAGATGATGTTTCCGGTACCGTATTGCCATGGGAAAATGCACTTTTGGCAGAAGGCAGAAGAAAGAAAAGTCAATAAGTACCGCCAAAGATGCAGAATGATTCAATCACAAACAATAGTAATCATTTTGTACAAGTTCAGTGCTAACTAGGATCTGTCATGCGGGCCGCACAGATTTCTGTTTTGGGCCGCGTATTTGACATGCTTGATCTACATAGTTAGTGACTAAATACATTTAGCCAAAACGTTGTTTGGAGGCTCACTTGAGCACATAAATGCATAGCTTTTCTAGCTTAGCCTGGTGTAGCTAAAGTTAAGATTATAAAACAGGATTTTCTAATGGCCAAATATAACCAAAACAATTGTTCAGCCTTACCTATGAAATGTAATCTCCCGGGATCTGGTTTGGAGCGTACAGCAGTTTGTACAATCCCAAGCAGCACATGCGTGAGGCATCTTTATCCATTATTTCACTCCACAGCAGTGCCACTTGCAATATGGCAGTGACTTTGACTTACAATTCTGCTGGTCATGAGGCGTCTAGTTATTCTATGTCTATGAGGGCGCCAGCCCACCGCAGTAATTAAATATTATTAATTATTGTATTTGCTGAAGAAATGATAATGGTAGAGTGGCATATAATTAGCAGGCTTTTATTGCTTACAGCACACAGCACAGACGTATACACCCACTCACCCACTTACTTTGCTCACGTGCACTAGAGATCCAGTGAAATATGGTAGCCCAGAGAGGTCAAACAGGCTTTGTATTTGTTTGTGTTTGCGTTCTATGTACTGTACATCCTCTTTCTCTAGTTAGCCATGTGAACAAGAAATAAAATAGCAAACGTTAAAACTGAAGGTAACTAGTGTGTGAAAATAATATAAAACAAAACTGTATAATCGGATAATTGCTCTGAGTGTCAGTGTTTGTACTACTGTATTGTTTAAAAAAAATGATGCCTCGCCCAGGGCTGTTTCTGGGCAACAGATTGTGCTGTGCATAGTGCAGGCAGTGCAGGCACTCCTGAGACACACACCATAGGCCTGCCACAATCAAGGTGGTCCTGGATGAAGGACCGCCTCCAACAGCTCAACCTGGCAAAAACCGAGATTCTTGTGATCCCGGCCAGCCAGTCTGTTCAACTCCCATATCTGTACGACTTGGCTCACTGTCTCTTAACACCTGCCAGGTCAGTTCACAACCTTGGGATAGTAATAAATGATCTGCTGGTTTCGGTTTTTTTACCACATTTCTAATGTATCACGTTCATGCAGGTTCGTGCTGTGCATCATCCGCAAAGATCAGACCTTATCTAACAGAGTATGCTGCACAACTTCGGGTCCAGGCTTTAGTCTTGTTGCGTCTGAACAACTGCAACTCACTTCTGGCAGGATTACCAGCATTTTCAACAATTGCTGCTGCAGATAGTCATCTTGTATTTAACCAGCCAAGACAGGCACATGTCACTTCTCTCTTCATGACGCTACATCGGCTCCTTGTAGCAGCACGCATCAAGTTCAAATCCCTGATGCTTGCCTAGAAAGTAGTCAATGGGTCAGCACCTGAGAATATGGAATATGCACAGTAAAGTGCTCTGAGCAATCTCGCCCAATCAGGTCTGCAAGGGAACAACATCTGGTGTTGCCACCTCTATGTGGCATCAAGTCACAATTCAGGCTCTTTTCCTGTGTGGTTCTGAGTTGGTGGAATAGGCTGCCCTCTTCCATTTGTACTGCTGACTCCATTAATTAATTTAAGAAGCGATTGAAGAGCCATCTGTTTTATGTCTAATTGGAAAAAATGTGTTGAGATACTATCTATTCTTGATCATATAGTTAGGTTTAATTGCTTTGTAATATATGATTGTAAAGGTATGAGTTATTACATTTTCACTTATGGCAATAAACTTACCCCTTGATGAACAAACAGGCCCTAGCCTAATGTTACTAAATTGTTTGCCTCTTTTGTAAATCGCTTTAGACCAAAGCATCTACTAAGCAAATAAATGTAAATATGAATGTAAATGTAAATATAAACCTTTTTTTATGGTCCAGACACTTTTTTCTAAGGAAAATAAAGATAGGAGTCGCTACATGAGGCTCCAGTAGTGCATCCTGACTTCTAGAGGATGCCCCAGGCGCTTGCCTAGACTGCCTATGTCCAATAAAGGCCCTGGACATACCTTTCCTGTTATGGGCATTTTGTGTCAAACTTTGGGATTTTGTTTGAACAGCTCCACAGTTCACACCACAGTCTTGACCCCCACATCTTGTATTTTTCATGTTGTGTTGCTGCTGACAGCAGAGCAGTTTTCTTTTGTAGGAGAAGACTGACACTTATCGAATACACAACATAAAGGAGTCAGTGTAGTGAGATTGTAAACACCAATCCATAAAAAATAATGGAGAGTTTATATGGGCCCGATGTATTTATTAAAATTACACAGAATTTCTGAAATTGAAGAATAGCCACTGCAGATTAGTAACAAGCACTACATTCTGAAAAAAGTCGTGTAGTCTGGCAAAACAATCAGTGCTTCGGCAATCAGTTTTACAGAAAATTCCAAACTTCTTATATGTTTTCAACAAATGTAGTCTTTGTAATTCATTCTTTGCTTTGAGTATCAATGGCTGATCGTTGTCCTCCTAAAAGGATCCGCAGGATCGAATCGCGTGAGTTGGCCCAACCAATCATATGAAGTGAAGTGAGGAGACAGTGCTTATTAGTGCTGGTGTAACAATTAGATTCATTTGTGAAAAACCCACGTTCGCACTCACTTGAAGAAACTGGAATACAACTAAGACTCAGCTCGCAGTTGATTATATAATTATTTATTGTTCAGTCGATGTCAGGACTAACTGTTGCGGCCGAGGTGCCAGTACAACACAAGTAGATATTGTGTAGACCGGTGTAAAATGGGCATGAATATTATTTTCGACTTCAGCCAATCATATATTAAATTTGCGTACATCAGGCACAGATCAGCCAATCGAAAATTTAAACGTCGCGGTCAATCACCTTTTTCTTTAACAAATCGCTAATCGGTGTTATTTGTCATTCATGTTCCACTTTAGCCAATTGCCTTATGGATACGTAAAAAGAAAGGTGGGAGTAATTTCTAAAGGTGGACGTGTAAGATAATTTCTAAAGGTGGACGGTCAAGATAAAGTGACTGTAAGAGACGGAGAGTATATTTGTAAAATATATAAGTCTACTACTGCCACTATCTTACACTATAGCACTCTGTCGAGTGCATTATTAAGACTGCAGTGTATTTCTACCATCGTCATTTATGATTAGCGGTTCTGAACAAAATAATGCTAATAAAAGTTTAGATATGAGATATTTATCATTACTAAACTATGTCTAACTCCGCCATTGCCAGTCCCAAGCCCGGATGAAAAAGGAGGAGGGTTGGGCATTGGGCTAGCATCCCCACCCCGTAAAACCCCAACGCTATAGAAATGCCAAAAAGAGAAACAGAGACTAACTTCCTGGAAGATGAAGGATCTCCAACAACTCGGAGACGCATGACGCTACATGGTGAAAGCCGAAAGGAAACCACCGAGCCAAAACACCTGGCGACGCGACCTCGAGGTAGACATCACAAGGATGGGCTACATCTGGAGTCAACTAGAAAGAATGGCCCAGGACAGAAATCTCTGGAGATCTACCTTTGGTGGCCCATACCCAGGAAGGGGTGGAGGGCATAATTAAGTAAATAAGTAAACAATGTCTGAAGAAAATTTAAATGAACATAACAATACAAATTTGTGTCCGCCTAATTTTAATGGATTGACGTAGACTTAAGTGTGGGCTCTACTTGATTGAGTCAGTCAGATTAAAACAAATATGTAACTGTTGTTGTTTACTTGATTGTCCAAATGAAGTAGTTGCCTACATTTAACAGGTCACCTTAAAGACGTGCTATAAACGTATTACAATTTTAAACATTGAATAAACTGTCAGAGTTAAATCTTTACTTCTATAATACACAACCCCTTCTGCCTGCAGATCAGCCTCTGTTCTTTGTTTGCTGATGTGTTTCAAATATTCTGCGGTCTTCATGTTTGTTCTCATCGTACCAGCAGCTCTAGTGAGTTTCTTGGCTGTGGATGTCGTAGTCAAGTTTGTTTTTAGCAGTCAAAAAGTGACAAATCACATACTTGACACTCTCACGTTCATGTATCAGGGAATAGACAACGTTAAGAAAGCTGGCAATAAAATTGTGATGGGGCTTGTTCATCAGTTTTGGCTGCTTTGGGGCACTAGAGGAGGCAACAATGAGACAACCCCCAAAACAGTAATGAATGGTTTAACAGGTGGAGGGAGGCCACTGACATTTTTTCCTCCTCATCTGTTTTGTCACTCATTTTACATTTGACTATGGTCAGTGTCACTGCTGGTAGCATGAGGCCATACCTGGACCCTACAGAGCTGGCACAGGTAGTCCAACCTCTCCAGGATGGCACATCAATACATGCCTCCCATTGCCAGAAGGTTTGCTATGTCTCCCAGCACAGTCTCAAGGGCATGGAGGAGATCCAGGAGACAGACAGGCAGTTCCTCTAGGAGAGCTAGACAGGGCGCCTTGTAGAGGGTCCTTAACCCATCAGCAGGACCAACCAGTATCTTGGGCAAGGAGGAACTGGATGGGCACTGCCAGAGCCTACAAAATGACCTCCAGCAGGCAGGCCACTGGTGTGAATGTCTCTGACCAAACAATCAGAAACAGACTTCATGAGGGTGTCCAATGTCCTCTAGTGGGCACCGTGGAGCTCGATTGGGATTTGCCATTGAGTACCAGAATTGTCAGGTCCACCACTGGCACCCTGTGCTTTTCACAGATGAGAGCAGGTTCACCCCGAGCATGTGTGACAGACGTGAAAGGGTCTGGAGAACGTTATTCTGCCTGTGACATCGTTCAGCATGACTGGTTTGGTGGTGGGTCAGAGATGATATATCTGGGGAAGGCATATCCATGAAGGGATGCACAAACCTCTACAAACTAGACAATGGCACCTTGACTGCTGTTACTTATTGGGATGAAATCCTTGGACAAATTGTCAAACCCTATGCTGGTTCCTCTTGGTGCACGATAATGTGCGGCCTCATGTGGCGAGAGGATAAAGGAATTGATCCCATTGACTGACTCCCCTAACCCCAAGGCTCACTCGCCTGACCTCAATCCAATAGAACACCTCTGGGTGGGACATTATGTTTCGGTCCATCTGACGCCACCAGGTTGCACCACAGACTGTCCAGGAGCTCAGTGATGCCCTTGTCCAGATCTGGGAGGAGATCCCCCAGGGCACCATCTGTCATCTCATTAGGATGTTGTCAGGCATGCATACAAGCCCGTGGTGCAGGAGCGCATACAAACTACTGAGTACAATTTGGAGTTGCTGCAATGAAATTTTGACAAAATGGAATCGCCTACCTGCCGCATCATTTTTTCCCTTTGATTTTCTGGGTGTCTTTGAATTCAGCCCTCTCTCGGTAGGTTGATCATTTCCATTTCCATCCTCTTTCCTAACACGTCCACAGCAGTAGAGATATCCAGCAGGATTATTTCCCATTGAGATCTCATGTGTTATCCAAGTGTTCCTTTAATTTTGTTTGAGCAGTTTATATATATATATATATATATATATATATATATATATATATATATATATATATATATATATATATATATATATATATATATATATAAACACAGACACACACTTAATGTCAAGACCTTAGAATAACAAGGTTCTAGCTCTGAGTTATGGTTTTAGAATACTGAGCTTCAGAAGTTTTGATTCTCCATTTATCAAGAGTATACAGTACAATCCATTTCCTTTAATTTTGTTCCTATATATACAAGCTGCATTTTCAGTTAAAGGCAATGCCAGTTTTATCTGAAATGTGACTCCTAAATAAAGATAATAAGTAAGACCCTTATTATTGTAGACTGTAAGTGAACAGCAAAGTCTTGATGAGGATGCTCAGTTTGCAAGCTGTTTTATCCTGTGGGATTACCGACAAGTCCAGCAAAGTGCCATTTGTAGACGGTGTTGATACAAGTGGAAGCTCTGCTCAAATCTCTCAGTTCTAGTTGTGTTAATACACGAGTTGATGGGGCCAGCACAAATTAAAATACTCAGTATTGTAACTACCAAAAACAAAATGTTAATAATTATTCAGAATGAATTGTACAACCATTTCAAGAAATATTTATAATTAACAATAATGATGGGTCATTTGAACTGAAAGAAAAAGTAATCTTCTTTGTGCATTCTAACCAACAGACTGATTGTGGAATATACTGAAGCAGGCCTTGTAATGTTTACTTGTAATGTTCAAAAAAGTAATAAAACTGTACAATACAGTTATAAAAATTAAAGAAAAAATGCAGATGGCATGAATTGGCTAAAAGAGATACACAGACAGACAATTTCAAATATACAGAACTTAATCAACAAAGTGTCCTTTATTATTTACATCAATAGTTAAGTCAAATATACACAAATCTATTATGCACAGTCAGTTTAACACTAGAAATAAAAAAAGACCAAAGACAAATAAAGCGAGTGACATGTTTATTAGAGGAGTGGCTGAGATGGTTGAAACACAAGTTTGTCAAACTCTTCGCTCACCTTAAAAAAAAAAAAAGATTTACTTTCACCAGTACTAAAATTATTAATGCGTATTTAAAATTTCACTTTTAACAAATATTTACATTTATATGTATTTAGTTTCAATTCTTGTCTAAATTCACTACAAGTAAAATGGTATTCTGATTAACAGAATAATGGTGCCGAAAATAAAAAGAAAGGACTGTCTGCTCCCCACCACCACATGGATGTACCACTCACTATCTGCTGGTCCATTAATGAACAGACCTTCTGCTTCTTACTCACAGAGACACTCTCTGTACTCATTAGAGATTCACTGAAGCCAAATGAGCCTCTGGCATCAGCACATCCAGAATGATGTGAAGTCTGTCGATCTTTTCAAAAGTGCCTACAGCTCTTGACAGCACTTCATCAGGTAGTTGTACAGGCCATCTGTCAGCTCCAAATCTCCTACTGTATAGAGGTCATTACCTGGTGACCTTTAGGATCTTCATAATTTTTAAACCATTTGGAAGACACCTTTTCAGATACAACAGCCTGCTGGACAAGCAAATACGAGAGTTTGGTGCTATAAAGTCATCATAGCTCTTTGCTACTACATAGATTACGATAACAAAGTTTTACTTGTTATCTGAACTACAGTTGTGTTTGAACGTTTATGAACCCTTTACAATTTTCTATATTTCTGCATAAATATGACCTAAAACATCATCAGATTTTCACTCAAGTCCTAAAAGTAGATAAAGAGAAACCAGTGAAACAAATGAGACAAAAATATTATACTTGGTCATTTATTTATTGAGGAAAATGATTGAATATTACATATTTGTGAGTGGCAAAAGTATGTGAACCTCTTGGATTAGCTGTTAGTTTGAAGGTGAAATTAGAATCAGGTGTTTTCAATCAATGGGATGACAATCAGGTGTGAGTGGGCACCCTGTGTTATTTAAAGAACTGGGATCTATCAAAGTCTGCTCTTCACAATACATGTTTGTGAAAGTGTATCATGGCATGAATAAAGGAGATTTCTGAGGACCTCAGAAAAAGAGTTGTTGATGTTCATCAGGCTGGAAAAGGTTACAAAACCATCTCTAAAGAGTTTGGACTCCACCAATCCACAGACAGACAGATTGTGTACAAATGGAGGAAATTCAAGACTATTGTTACCCTACCCAGGAGTGGTTGACCAACAAAGATCACTCCAAGAGCAAGGTGTTTAATAGTCGGAGAGGTCACAAAGGACCCCAGGGTAACTTCTAAGGAACTGAAGGCCCCTCTCACATTGGCTAATGTTCATGTTCATGAGTCCACCATCAGGAGAACACTGAACAACAATGGTGTGCATGGCAGGGTTCAGGCCCGTCGCGACAAGGCAGGCAAACCAAGCAATTGCTTGGGGCCCCGAGCTGGCCTGGGGCCCCAAGACAACGACTGGTTAAGAATAAAATGCAGCGACAAACTGTGTGAGCGCCCCATTGATAGTGAATGCAGTAAAGTGCGATGACACTGTTATCGGGATCCCCCTCAAGGGGGCCCCCCTCGCTGACAGCAGCCAGCCAACCACGCGATCTCTGCTGCCGGCAAAATACAAAACTTCCTCGGCAGTCATGAAGCGGAATTATGCTTCAGGAAGCCAAAAAAGAAAGAAGAGAAAGGAAGAGGAGGATAAGAAAAAACAAGACAGTGGTAAGTGATAAATTACACACATAAAATAGCTCTACTTGTCTTGTACAAATGGTGCAATTTTGCAGCAGGTAGGCTAGCAGAAATATGTTTACAGTATGTATCATAGATAAATGACATGACATTGCTATAGCTTTGTAATAGGTTTTGATGAAAGTGGCATAGCATGCTATACAGTACTAACTATTCCACTGTGATAATCTATTTAGGAAAACCACACAATAAATTCTGTGCATCAAACATTAGCTTGGGATGTTTTTAAGCATTGGTAGTCGACTCACAGCACTACTAATAATTAGTAAACATTTAATTATAATTTCATTGTTTGTTAACAGTAAAAAGTTTATTTATATAGCACATTTCATACACAATGGCAATTCAAAGTGCTTTACATAGAATAAATTAAAATAATAAAAAGAAATAAGAATAATTGGCCTCTGGTGAGAGGAGCTTTTCAGCTTTGAAGCTGATAAAAAATTACATGAGGTCCACGGTGGGCCAAGAAAGGCTCACAGGACTGGCACTTATGTCAATTGAGCGGGATGTTCGCCAGTCTTTGGACATGGAGGACATTGTGATTGCCTTTGCAGAAAACAAGGCTCGCAAACAGCAGATTTAGATAATTTGCACATGTTTGAGAGAACTGAAAAATGTTAATGTTAGTAAGTATGTTTGTTAGTAAGTATGCACATCAATTTCTATCTTTTATTTAAAGTTATTTTTTCGATTTTCCTTTTGATGTGCAATCTGTCACTGTTGAAATAAACCTACCATTGAAATGATACTGTTCTGAGACTTTTCATTTCTTTGTCATTGGACAAACTTACAAAATCAGTGAGGGGTCAAATAATTATTTCCTCCACTGTATGTTGGATTTAGTTATTGTGCACTTTTTTAATGTATATTTGATTTTATGGTACAGTGGTGTTTTTTGCAAATGTTCAATTGTTGAAAATGTTCAAATTTTATGCACTTTATATGCAACAGCAGTATTTGCACTCTAAACATTTTTTTATTTATGCACAGTATATGCAACAGCAGTATTTGCACTGTAAACCTTTTTTATTTATATAAAGTGTGAGTGAATTTAAACTGTATGGCTATGCTGTGGTTCCTTTGCGTGCATGCGTGCGTGCGTGCGGGGGGCCTCCATGTCCATTTTGCTTGGGGCCCCCAAATTCCTTCAAACGGCCCTGGCAGGGTTGCAAGGAGAAAGCCACTGCTCTCCAAAAAAAAACATTGCTGCTCCTCTGCAGTTTGCTAAAGATCACGTGGACAAACCAGAAGGCTATTGGAGGAATATTTTGTGGAGGGATGAGACAAAAATAGAACTTTTTGGTTTAAATGAAAAGCGTCAGTCTGACTCACGTATAGTTTAGTGGTGCACTGCCCATTGCAGGAAAGTCGACAAATGGCAGGCATCATCTGCACAAAACTACCATGAAATTCCATTAAAATTAACGGTATAAAAACATCGCAGATTATTTGGTATTACAATTTTGACACATTACTCCAACATAAGGAACTACACTGAAAAGAAAAAAGGTAATATCATGCACCAGTGTAGTCAGTCTGAACTTTGTCAAAAGCCTACTTCACGACAGAATAACTGATCAAGTGTTTCCTAGATGCTTGTACTGTAAAAGTTTTTTTTTCGTTTTCCATGCACAGTCAAGGAGTTCTCGTGAAACTTGCCTTGTGGAATTTGAAAGATGCCGGTACCGTGGAGTGCCGGTCCACTTCAAGCACTGAATATAAATCAATTACTACAGCGAAATTGATTATTAATACAAACGGATGGTTCACTGTACAAACAACCATGCAAAACAATGTTATTAAAAATACGAAAAGTTTTCATTTCGAAGCACACTTACTTCTATTGTCAAAATACGAGCAATCTTCTTTTGTCTAATGGAGTTTCATGCCGCAGCTTCTTTTTTTTTTGTCTCCTTTCATTTAATGGAGTTTCGTCGCTTGGTACTACGGCAGGTTATTTAAGAGGAAACTCTATAAGGCAGAACCTCAAAGAGGTAGCGATCACGAACTGTGAAACGTGTGGTTAAAGTTACACTTGATAGACAACTTCAAACGTTGATAACTGGACAGGTGAGTTTTTGATTGTCATAGAGTAACAATAATTTAATTCGTTGAAATTCTGAATTATCCAATACTATCCACTTGCATTTACAGTTATTCCGCCTTTAGATCCGCCCATAATGTCTCCGGTCTGCAGCAATACCCTTCTAGTACAACATACCGACATGTACCGACACAAAACAAAAATCACTGCATCATAGACTAGGCGCTGCATTGTGGGTTGAATATTTTTAAGCTACGTGGAGTTTGCACTCGTGGTCTGTGTGTAGGAATCGCTTACGAATTTGTTTTTCTCAGCGTTTCCTCTTGTAGACCACGGCCAGCGCCTCTCGGAGGCAGTTTCTGGGCTGCCGTTTGAATAGGGCGGTTGTAAAGTTTCTTTACAAGGCATTTTAATTGACTTGCTCAGGGTCACACTGCAAATACGGAGCTGGGATTGAAATGGCATCGTTGCATTTGAAGACGAGCACTTTAACACAACACCACTCTTACTGGCAGAAGCTCGGGCTTTGTGCATTAAGAGGCTTAGTCTCCAATAAGGACCCCGAATGACTGATTCCAACTTGTTCCACACACTCGAAAACCTACACAGCCTCGACATGGATTTGTCTGCACACCGAATTGACCGGCATAGTTTGAATCCTGTCCACCTGGAAAAGCAGTATACCTTTTCTTTCTCAAAATTATTGATTAGCAGTATAGTGGAATGGTGGAAAGTTCACATGCAGGAGTTTTGATTTTAAGAGACATGTTAAAAGTTAATATACTGCACGTGTAATGATTTACATCATAATGGTTTAATCGACCCGATCATAGTGGCAGTTAACAGGCTCTTCCCAGAAGTACCAATTAACACAGCAGCAGGGTTGGACATAAGCTGCTTTGTTTCTCACACCCTCACTCAGCTTCCTTCCCTATTGGCCGAGGCTCGGACAGCTTCTCGCTGCTGAATGAATACCTCAGGAGGGAAAAAGAAAAGCAAACAAGAAAGGCAGCATTTCTCTTTTAATGTTTGTAAAGAGTTTCTTCCTACTGATTTTATTCATTTCCAGGTAAGATTAACAGTCATTTTGTAATCTGGGTTATATGATTAGCAAACCTGAGTTTAAAGAGTTTATTTTCTAATAAACTTTGACAACATCCAGATGTGCATTGCTGCAGTCTCTTTAGTTTAAACTTTAGCTTACTTTTCTGATGATTGTTGAAACAGCTTAAAAAATTCCATACATATGGAATATTTTGTGGTACCATTAAAAAAGTATAAATAACAAAATAAACCAAATAATGAATTGCATGAGCATGATACAAACAAGCAGTGAGATATCTGATGCTGCTGCGTCACATCTGCACAGTTCTCACTGGCTATCTATCTTTTGAATATACATAGGGATGAATTAATACAACTTGTGGCTAATCTTTCCTCTACATACAGTACTTTGCCTTGAAGCCTCAACATGCTTTATCGTAGGTAATTAACATGTCTAATTAATTTTGTTCAATACTGTTATGATGTACAGTTATATGCATTCACTGTAGAAGATACTGTACATAAAATTCATGGAATTATTAACCTCAAAATTTTTAGAATTCTTCAACTGTGTATCATATATCTCCGACACAGAAATATTCAACTTGTGTCTGATTTAATGCTTCAGTGTTACATAGAATTGTCCAAGCTTTTCAAAACGTTTCCTCACTCCAGTACAAAGATGTGCGTCTGTACACTTGTATCTACTTGGCCAGCCACTGATGATAAAACCTTTCACCAGTGACATCTTGAAATCAACTGGAAGAGACCATTTCAGGTGCTATTTATTACATATTTAGATGCCAGAGCTCAAAATAACTCTAACCCTAGCTCTAACCCTAACCCTAATCCTAACCTTCTTGGATTCCCCACTCTCACCTAAAGCATTCTCAATCTCTGCTTGACGTCCAGGATGAGAAGGAAAAGACCTCATCCTTTTTTGGGTGCCCCTGTAAACCAGTATAAGAAAAAGATGACTTCCTCAGTTGCCCTCCCGAGCCTTGCAGACCCAGAGTAATGGTCCAAAAGCAGATGGTAGAGAATTTTTACTTTTATGCAACATTTTTTTGAGCTTCAAAATCTATATAGACTGTATAAACATTCCATTGTACTGTACAGACTGTACAAGAAGTATTGCCTAGATTTTATAAAGTCTGGATTATTAGACTGTTGAAATGGACATACAATAATAACATTGCTTTGAAAACACTTGATTGCAACAGAACATTGTACTGTAAATGCTTCAGAGGGCAACTGGACTAAATACTAAATAAAGATGCTATATATGCTCACTAACCATAATATGTCTTTCATGTTCAATAACTTTTTTTACTTTGTTTATTGCCTCTATTTTTGTACAGTATTTTCTATCTTTTATTCATCATTTTGGATCAAAGTCTTTTTTTATTTTAGCTGCAACTTAATCTGTTCTAGACATTTCTGTTAATCATCCTTAAAGAAACACATGAGAGTATCATTATTCGTGATTCTGAAGATTTCAAGTATGAAACAGTTAGATATTTTGTTAATACAAAACCTATACACTTAAACATAAAAATGCAGAATTTCATGTAATCAGAAAGTTGTAAAAGAATTAAATAGCTTCAGGATTATGTCCTGTGTGACAGCAATATAATCTAACTGTTCAATGTACAAATGTAGATAAGGGAATCAAATATTAATATGTGTCATTTTCTAACAGCCTGTTTATCTACAACACCAAATCAGAACAAGTTGAGACAATATGGAAAATGCAAATGAATAATTTTCTCATACATTTCTTGACAAACTGGAGATCATCTGCCCATTTTTGCTCCTCAAAGACTCTGCTTTTTGTAGATACTGTTTTTATACCAAATCATGATTACGATCGCCTGTTGACACCGAATTTACCCCATCCCAGCTTTTTGGAATGTGTTGCAGGCCTGAAATGCAGGAATAGATGCATATTAACAAATGAAATGAAGTTGACCAGACAGAATATGAAATATTCTTTAAGTTTAAGTAAATTTAAGAATCACTGCTTTTTGTTCTTTTTTTTTTTTTTTTTATATTTTCCATACCATACCAACTTTTTTTGATTTGGAGTTGTATTTAAACAGTGTCTCATTGCTTTATAAATAATCTCTTTTGTAAAAATTCTTAAGCGGCACGGTGGCGCAGTGGTAGCGCTGCTGCCTCGCAGTTAGGAGACCCGGTTCGCTTCCGGGTCCTCCCTGCGTGGAGTTTGCATGTTCTCTGCGTGGGTTTCCTCCGGGCGCTCCGGTTTCCTCCCACAGTCCAAAGACATGCAGGTTAGGTGGATTGGTGATTCTAAATTGGCCCTAGTGTGTGGGTGTGTTTGTGTGTGTCCTGCGGTGGGTTGGCACCCTGCCCAGGATTGTTTCCTGCCCTGTGTTGGCTGGGATTGGCTCCAGCAGACCCCCGTGACCCTGTGTTCGGATTCAGCGGGTTAGAAAATGGTTGGTTGGTAAAAAGTCTTTTTTGAGTTTTTGCTGAATAGTGTACTGACACTGTACTACCATCTTCTGGAGCACTGCTTTAATTCAAAGCTTCCGTTGTAGAATATGAGCAATCCCTGAATTTACAGGGATCCTATTTCATCCCTAATTATGAACAAAAATACAACCAAAAAGAAAATAAATTGCTCTCTTCAATCAGAAATAACAGATCTTGTAATTCTATGCAGGAAAAAAACAATAAAAAGAGCAGGAAGTTTTTCTAAAAAGGATGCATGCATTTTGAGAAAGTCTTCAACTACAGTTTCCATGAGATTGAGGGTGATCAGTGATAAAATCCATTGGGAGTCCTGTCCATGGATGACTAGGAGCAGGCATAGGCTGTAATAACTTAATTGGTACACCTTACCTTGGTTTGGCTGTTTTGCAGACTTCACCTAGCTAGTACATATTTTTAACTTTATGGCATATTTTCCCATTAAAATGTACATTTTTTTGTAGTATGGGTTATACAAGGGTGTTCAGACATTACATAGGACCATAGGACTAAACTGAAGTATATATAATTAACCTTCAGAGATTCTCTGGAGAAAATCATTTGTGTGCCTATCTAATGATATAATATCCACAGGATCTTTACCCACAGTGGCAGCTAAAATCATTACATTTCCACTATATCTCAGAATATGTCATTAACAAAAGACTGAAAGACTGTTAAAATGTTTGCCAGTCCATAAGGTATTACCTGATACTCGAAATGTCCATTTGTTGTGTTGAATGTAGTCTGTCACTCATCACTCAACCTAATACAAGTGACCTGCAATGACATATGTAGATCAAACTGTGGATAAGATTAGTGATAGTGAGTACTTATTGTAATAGAAATTTTATTACATTTTAGATAATCATTACAACAATAAAGGGAAACATCTCTTTTTCTGAACAAAGGAAGTCCCTGCCTTAATAGGGCTGCTGGATGGCTGCAAGTTTTCTTTAATATAGCTTCCATTGCCACAAACTCTGGTTTTCACAAAATCTCTTATTAAATTGTGATATTGAGAGGGCAATTTTTCTACTGTATAACAACTCAAGCTTGTCTGTTTGATCTTTTATAAGCAATTCCTGCAGAAAAGAAGGAATCCCAACATTCCATTTCCCTGGTGACCCAGTTTATTTGGAAGTTGTTTTTTAAGCCAAGGGTAAAACAAAATTATAAATTAAATAATGCTCTGAGTATTAAAAAATGAGCAATTAAAATTTGTACTTTTACAGTGGCATTTGTGTATTATATCCACTACTGATTGGGTCTTTTGACAACACATTGAATCTAAGTGGTATTTTCTTAATGCGTAATTGATTTATAAGTCCTGATCTGATCAAACTTTCTGCTCTAGTAGTATCCAATTGATCTGTATCTTTTCCTAACCCTGAAGCGTAGGAATTTTTTATTGTCAGATAAAAATGCCTGTTCAATCTTTTGATTTCATCTTAAAACTGCAAAAAGAACACTGAGCCTTAATTATGCTGTAAATCCTGAAATTTGAAATGAAGCCAATACGTTGTGCAACCTGTTAAAGGTCCAAGATTATGTACTGCCAGAATGGGATTATTACTAGGAAATAAAATTAAATCAAAATCAGGACATGGAATGGCAAAACTTGTGGTCAAAAAACTGTAGTACTAGGGTGTTGTACCGTGTTAGCCATTATGGATGTAGTGAGAAGTCAAGCAAAATGACACCTTTTATTGGCTAACTAAAAAGATTACAATATGCAAGCTTTCGAGGCATCTTCTTCAGGTAAGATGTACATCTTGTCTGACAAAGAAGTACAGGCCAAAATTTCAAATGAACTAGAAAACCAAAACCCAATATGCAACTCAAAACTTGTAGTCTATGTAAAGTATTAATTCCCTAAACATATTTTTTGCACTAGCTAGCAAGGGTTGTGTGAAGATATTTAAAATCTTGGATGCCAGGAATGTTGTGCTATGTACTAACATGGTGATGACATCAGGCAATACAACTTCCTTCCATCATGTGATCATAAACTAATAAAATTGTAATATGCTTATAAATAGAAATAATAATAACATTTCTTTTACTCATGCATAGATGTAAATATGCCAACATGCACCGACATTATTAAGAATATTAACACTCCAGTTTATCATTGAAGTATAAAAACTTGTGTAACATTGTATTCATTAATATGACGCTCCACTCAAGCCTTTTATTTTCCTTGGCTTTCATAAATTATTTTCCTTTCTCTGTTCCAAGTATCTAACGCCCTTCATTTTCTCATGTGATTGTAGCAAAGCTCATATCAAGCAAGCTGCTGCAAAGAAGGAACACCCGCCCACATACTGTACAGTACTGTGAAACTGAGGGAAAAAAAGCCAGTTGCATTGGTGCCAGCACCTGGATTTTTCAAGGAGAGTGTGAAAAGCTGCCATGTCAGTCTCAGATGTGTTACCCTACAGAACAAAGAGTGAATTGGACTTCGCTAAGCACAAAACTGGCTCCTTAGTAAGAGCCTTCTTCTGGTCGAGAAATGCCTGTTCAATATTAATGTTTTATCCCACAGATATCTGTTCCTAGAGCAACCTCCTCGGAAAACCTATAGACCATCTACAGTATAAAACCATGCAAGTCTGAGAACGGCTTGTACTTGCCTTTTAGTTTTTGACTAGCACTAGGTATAAATAGCTGCTTTTTTTGACATCTGACAACCTTGGACCCCCACATATCCCAAAAATTTGGCTTTTATTAGATCACATTAGATTGGGTTAATATATAGACCTGCTTCTTTTAGGGTCTGTAATATATCGTATCTGCCATATGTTGGGAGGTCACTGGGGCCCCTAAAAGACCAAAGGCTAGGACACATTATTGCCAATATTTACAAGATTTATAGGATCTATTTTCATATGTACAGAGTACCGCAAAATTCTTCTTTGCATGTGTTAATCCATATTCAACACATTGCCACTCTCTAGCTAAACTGCTTCAAACTCCTGTCTTCATTCTTTGAAAGATCTCAGAACATATTTGTCAAATGGGAATATGTATTAATGTGCTTCATTTATGAAAAACGTTTGTCTAATGGCAGACTAACAGCAATGTCTTTCTTAGGGCTCATTTATACTTCACTTCCCAGTGTTCATTTGACACGTCCTCTGAGCAGGTCCTCAGAAATGAACGCGACACATTCGCAAGTTGTAATTCCAGCAAAAAGTCGCGGGGCACAGTGTGCTAAAAGTTGGAATGTGACGTCAGAGTCTCTGGTTACTATCTACATGTGACAGAGAGCTGCTTCTAGGATCCTACGGGATCGATGTGCCTGCTTCCATGTTTGATGAATGGTTCGATGTGGTGAAGCAAAATTCTGACATACAAATGCATTGGTGGTGCTTTTATTTTCAAGTGTCGCATATTCCCCATCGTAATGATGCAATACATTTTAAAAGTTTCACATACCATCTTCTGTGCAGTCTTTTTTTTTTTTGCACAACAGCAACATAATATACAGTGCTATATTTGAACCACAGAGAAAAAAAAATAAGGACATGGTGAAAGGTCTATTTTGTGATTAAAGTGGAAATTTCATCTTAAATCTCAATGTCCACTTTAACCTCGTAGTTTTCTTTATCATTAAAGCATCATCTTAAAACCGACGCAGTTGTTATTTGCTCCTTGCTTCTGGGGCATCCTCCTGAACTGACAGCAGACGCAAGCAGCAATAGATCACCACACAGAACACATTAAATGTACAATATTCCAACTCTCTGCACATTTAAAATCCTTAGATTTATACTTGACATCACTTTCATAATGAAATGCATTAAAGAATATATGTTACATTTTACAGATAAATTGTTAATTTCATTTAAATAATGAATACTGTTAATAATTATGCACATGGGGGTGACACGGTGGCAGAGGGGTGGCACTGCTGTCTCAAAGGGAGTCACATCACTGGTATTCCCTGTTGGAGTTTGCATGTTTTCCTTCTGGGTTTCCATAGTGAGCTCCGGTTTCCTTCCAAAGATATGCAGATTTGGGGATTTGGTGACACTAAAATGATGCCAGTGTATGTGTGTGCCTGTATTCACCTTGCGATGAGCTGAGGCCCCGTCCAGGGATTGTTTCTGCCTCATGCCCAATACTAGCTGGAATGGGCACATCCCTGGATTGATAGATTTAATCATTAAACATCCTTTTCAGAGATATTGTGGTAAGGTATCATCAGAATTTAATGGATGTTTCAGGCACTTCACAGCACAGCAAAGCCAAACCTGTTCTCACTGTTGATGATATCTTGCACTGCCACCTGGTGGATTCTTCCAGATTTACGTAAAGTACGCGCGCAAGTATGAACAGTACAACGCTTGCGTAGCAGTAGCGTCCGCTGGAGCATGTGTCACATCGCTTGAAGTATAAACCTGGCCTTAGAATGCCACATTATGAATGGAGTGTTCCTGGTGTATCTGGGAGTTTGAAAGAGTGCTGAAGGTGGTTTTCTCTTTTGCAGCAGAGGTCAAAGTTATTTGCTAATACCTTTTCATCATATCTAAACTGCAAAGGAAATGAATTCCTAAAGTCTCGCAGTAAGGTCATCAACTCTTAAAATAGAGTAGTCTTGTTTTGAGTCGGTAAAGTTCAAGTAATTTGTATTTGAAAATTAAACAAGTGACTAATCTTGGGAGTGTTGAGCTCTTCCAAAGCTTTAGATTTAATACCCATTGGGTGCCTGTTGGGATGCACTACCGAGAAGTCAAATAGAGCCTTCCTTTTCTTTAATTTTTGAAGATCCTTGACAACATGCCAGCAATTTGGAATCGGAAGTGGGTAAAAGTACCATGACTTAGTTATTATACAATTGTGTTATCATGCTTTGTAAACTCCAGCGGGAGACTGAGTCTGTGCACACTGGGTTTTTTGCAGATAACCATGCACCAGGGGTACAGTAACTCAATGTGATTGTGTAACTTGATGACATATTGCTATGGACACCCTGTCATCATGAATGCCTATGCCTTTAGAAGCACACTTGGCCATACAGCATACTAAATACAGACTATGAGTGTCTCTTAGATGTAGAAGGAAACACCTGTTCTTCAGAAAGGTTAGTCAATGTGGAATTAGCCTCGCTTATTATTTCAGACCAATCAAACCCAATAATTGTGGTGAATGGAGGGTTGGAGAGAAACACTAATTACTTACCCATAGATATGCCTGAAGTGTTAGGGCACATGATGCAAATGGATAGCAGTGGGCCGGTGACTATGGTCTGTTTATTTAGAGCAGGGGTTCTCAACGTCGGTCCTGGGGACCCCCTGTCGCTGCAGGTTTTTATTCCAACCAGCTTCTGTTTTTAATTGAACTCCTGGGCTAATTAAGTGAACTGATATTTTCCAAGTTCTGTGTTTAGGGAACAATATATTAATTAGAAAACTAAGCTTGCTAAAAAACAAAAATGAAAATGTACCAAGCAGTTATATAGGAATAATGTATTTTTTTTTCTTTTTAACAGTATTTTCATCTTGATTTTCATTCTACTTTTCAAGGTGTTCTAATTGTTTAATTAATCCGTTATTTACTAATTAGTGGGTCTGACGCTAAAGCAGCCTTTGATTATTCAGTGTTGTTTGCCTGGGTGTCTGATCTGCTTGTTTTAAGTTGTCAAGATACAACTGCACAGAGAAAGGGCAAATTATAATGAAATCAACAAAAGAAAGTTAAGCATTTAAATCTAGAGCAAAAGCAGAAATATTTCTAAATGTTTTACAAATGTAAAAATCACGCTGCTATGCTTTTCTGAATGTTGAATAAAAGAAAAAAAAAATACCAGCTAATTAAATGAGATCAGTGCTATCAGGTGTTGTCACTGATTAGGAATCTGGTTGGAACTAAAACCTGCAGCCACAGGCGGTCCCCAGGACCGAGTTTGAGAAACACTGATTTAGAGTAAATACTGTTGTAGGATAACACAACAAGCAGTAACACGGAAGACATTATTGCTAAATTAATGAAGAAAGGGTTAAAGAATCAGAGAACCAGAACAGAAAAACCACTGCTGCATTCCATGATGGCTTATGTTGGTGTCCACTATCGGGTACAACACAGACTGCCTTTTTCACACTTGAAAGAGCAAAGAGGAGGACAGGATGACTTTTTTTTCCTTCCACTGAAATTCAGGTTCCAGTATTGGTGTGTCTGGCCGTTTTGGTTGGAAAACCCGCTTTTCCTTTCTTTTCTACACCCCAGGTAGGTTAAAGGGTTTCACAATGCTTTTCCATCACTAATTCATTCATGGTCTTCCACGTCTGTCACTGCACTAACCTGCGAAGAGACTCTGGGAGGGCATGTACTTTACAACAATAATGAGCTCTGCCACTCAGGCACTGCTTTCAGAGTACTTTTCTGCGGCTCCTATATTTGTAATTAGTAAAAAAATAAATGTGTGTACACATAGTGTCGGTATTTGGCTAGTTCTGTTTGCCTTTAGAATATATATAGTGTTAAAGAGATAAGTACAGACTGTTCTTGCTTCCTTAGTGTATCTCACCTCCAAGCTCGCATGGAAATGGAATGTTCCATGCTGCTGGTGTTAACCATTCATGTAGAATGAGTTTTCTGTGAGAGTGGTAAGATACAAGGGCATAGTTTTCTGACATATTTAAAAAGAAAGTTCTGTAATGGTGAAGAAAATTGAATAAATGTAACTGAAGTAATGCAACATACGTGCATAATCCTAACACTGTAACATCATAGAAAGGAAGTCCTTTTTTTTGGTTGTGCTTTAATTATTTTGTGAACTTTAAAACAAATGTACTCGCATAGTGACATTTTTTACATTCAACATTTGAACCTTTGACATCTCAGTGGCTGTCCAATTTTGGAAACATTGAAGACACACCCTTGGTAAGCTTTCTTCAAATTTGAAACTGTAATATCCAGTGAGGTCAGCTTCTAAAGATCTAGCATTGTCTAGCAACACTAATGATTATAGTTTACACTTGTGTTTTACAGCCATGTCTTCTGGAGGGATACACATTACTTTCACAGAGCTGATTCAAAAGAAAAGAGATGGGAAAGAGATGGGCAAGGAGGAAATTAATTTTTTCATCAATTCTGTCAAAAACAAGAGCATCCAAGAGTGCCAGATAGGTATATGTCAAGCCTGCTCTTTTGAAGTTCTGAACAGAGGATCTTCTATTGCTTTTTCGCATGCTGGTAATGTTATAATAGAAGGAATATTGTGCTGCAGACGGCCACACTGATAGCGAAGAAGAAGACGTAATGTTCAGTCGGGTTTATATTATCCCACTGACTGGGTCTCTCCTGATTATTTTTTTTTTGTCCAAGTAGGAAAGCTTTTGGTCTCTTCACATCCACAATGAGGCCAAGGACAAAGGTTTCCCAAAGAATGGTGTGCTTATTTAAAACCAAACAAACAAGGGATGGATGACTGATGGCAGAACAGAATGTACAAAAAAAGCAATGGTACATAAAGTCCTGGCTGCCCACAAGGATCAAAGTAAAATCAGGCTTCTTTAACTTGGTCTGTTAGGTGGGATTCCCACCAATACACATCCCTTTCCTGTCTCCTAGTCCTCCCAAGGGCTTGGTCTCATTCTCTTTCTTCTGCCCTTTCTCCATCCCTCACCCTAGCTGGCCCTCCATTTCTGGACTTACTATGTTTAGCATGGGGTCCTTTAAAGTCCTTCCTCTTGGTCTCACTTCAGGTTTCTGACCTTGAAACCTTGAGAACTGTGTGCCCTTAAACATCAGTTTCTTTCAGACAGGTTTCTGATTCTTCTGCTCTGAAGAGGCTGATGTTGCCCCTGCTTGTCAAATCTGGGAAACGAACATCATTGCCTTTAGTATGCAGCAGTATCCAAGCTGGGTTCTGCTATCTAATGCCATTGACTGTCACTCTTGGGGAATCTTTATCTTGTTTCCACTCTAGTGTACTTCAAGGTTTTAATTCCAGTGAACCAGTCTATTTTTCTCTAACAACAACTCCTGATTTCCATCACTGCCTTGCTAAATTCTTTGCCTTGTTTGGTAGTTTTGCTGGGACTGTCTCCTGCCAGTTGGCACCCTGGCTCTATTCTGGCAACCAGATAACCCTTCACATTAAGTATTCCTGAATTGTAATTATAGTTTTCAGTCACTTATAGTAAAAAGCATGCAGTCTTTAAGGATCTTTAATGCTTCATGTTCTAAACATTTTAGAGTACAAAGAAGGGCCTGTTTTACTTTGGCAGTATTTTAATGGCTGCTTTCAGGTGCAATGCTCATGGCAATTTGGCTAAAAGGGATGACTACAGAAGAAACGTTGGCACTGACGCAGGAGATGATGATGTCAGGAGAGGTTCTGCAGTGGCCAGCAGAGTGGAAGGAATTTGTTGTGGACAAGCACTCAACAGGAGGTGTAGGTGACAAAGTCAGCCTACCTCTGGCACCTGCACTGGCCGCCTGTGGATGCAAGGTATTCAGCCATTAATTCTATGCATTTAACCTTGTGTATCTGGTTTAGAGTTGTGAAAAGATGGTGTATTCTGGCATGCACTGGGCAAAAAGTGGGGATCTACCTTGAATGAGACACCACTCCTTCACAAACAACACATGCACATCACTCATAATGGACCAATTTAGAGTTGTCAGTCCTTCAGGATGTAGCAAGAAAACACACGCGGACTTGGAGAATGTTGACACAGTGCACAGAGAGTAACTGGACTGAGGACTCTGGAGTTATGAGGCAGCAGCTCTAACTGCTACGCCATTGTGCCACCCTGGGCCTAATTTAATACAAGTGTTAAATACCCAAAAAAACAATGAAGTAAAGGCTATATTTGTGTAATTCCCCATTCAAAGTGTTTGCCTTGCCACTGTAGGATTAGAAAATAAATAAATGTATGGATGATGCATACCTTTAGCCTGCCAAAACAACTGGCCTGGATGGAGTCCTCACCTTTGGAAAATGTCCTTATGAGCTCTAATTGGAGATCAGCTTTCATTATTGTAATGTATTATTCTAACACATTGGTGTGTTTTTACACTTTTTCAACATTTACAGTATTTGTTAACATGTTGCCTAGAAAACACCTGTATAAAGTACTCTATAGATCAGTAGTCCAAAATCTCCACACATTATGTATATTAACTGTTTCATGTGGCTTCACCAATTTTCAGATCTGCAAAGGGCTAATCTATGCAGTTTGATACCTAATAACAAAATTACTAATGTATTTAGTTTAGAAAATTAGAAAGATGCAAGATGTTTTACTCAAAGGAAAAGATTTAAAGGTCAAAAATGGTAATGAAAGCAGGACCTACAATAACCTCTAACACATTATCTTTTGTTTAGGCTGTTAGATAATCATAAACCAAAGCACGGCAAGGTTAAGTTCTTCCTGCTATCACTTTGACCTACTGTTGTATACACAGCAGCATGTGAAATGGTGTCAGCACACATTCCACCCACTTGTCAAGGGCCATTACTGATATTACATTAGTGCAGTCAAGGATTTATTTAAAAGTGCTCCTTTGGTTTATTCACCCATGTTTTGAGTTTATCTCCTCTGTCTGAAGGTGACTGTGAGGAGGATACCTACAAAATGTAAGTGCAGTATTTCCAACATCAAACAAACTAAATGCGTGGCCCTGGTATATTCAGATAAGTATAAGAATAATTCTTTACATTTATATAGTGCTTTCCTCACTACTCAAAATGCAATTCATAGTGAGTGGGGAGCGATTTCAACCACCACTCATGTGTAGCATCCACCTAGATGGTGCAGTGGCACTATTTTGTACCAGTACATGAGCTATTAGTTGGTGAAGTGGTGAGTCAGATAGCCAGCTAGAGACAGGGGATGATTAAGGGACCAGAATGTCTGTTTAGCCAGTACATTGCGATACAACCCTGCATTTTATGAAGGATGCCCAGGGGTCTTTAATGACCACAGATACTCAGAACCTGAGTGTTATGTCTCATCCAAAGGGGAGCACTATTTTTACAGCACAGAGTTCCCATCACTGCACTGGAGCAATGGGATCCACATTTAGACCATAGGGCCAGCCCCCTGCTGGCATTTTCAAACAGCAACCCAAGCTTTTCCTCCTTGGTCTCCCATCCAAGTACTGGCTGGACTTGAAAATGCTTGGCATCAGATGTCATTAAACTCTCCAGCCAAAATATTCCTCAAATTATATATTTCTTTATTAAATTATACCTATTTACTAACTATACTATTATTAATTAAATGTCATTCTCTGCATATATTCTGTATGCATGCAATGTAGTAGCTGACTTTAACATACAATACTAAAATAAGGTCTTTTTTTTTTTTTTAGGTGCCTATGATCAGTGGTCGAGGGTTAGCTCATACTGGAGGCACTCTAGACAAACTAGAATCTGTTCCTGGATTTAATATTCATCAGAGCAGTGAACAGGTAAAAGTATTCCAATTATCTTTTTACATACCAGCGCTCCACAAAGTCTCCATTCAGACTCTTTGTTGGGGAAAAAAAATTGCCATTTCTGGCTGTAAAAATCTCACCATAGAGTAAGAAGGGCAACATTTTCAGTCTTGTTTCAACCATGCAATTGAATAAAATTTTGTTGTGGTTGTCCTGTAGCAAATACTAAAATGGAAGGGCTGAGGCACCTAGAGAATAATGGTTCAGCCAAATAACCAGTGTGGATGTGAGACTGTGTGGGATTTTTATTGTTTGAAGAAAAGTGAGAGCTGTTGTTCGAGGACAGTCATTCACCTTTAACCAATAAGGTTTAAAGTCCTCTTATGACATCATAATAGTAAGACTATGTTTGAATGCACACACTTCATTAAGTTTTTTTTTTTTTTTAAATAACAGGTTTATTATCTTAGATTTTTCCTGCATGCTGGCAGGATTTTGTATGCATTTTTTGGCTGTGAGGAAAAATGGGTCATTTATTAAAAATTCAAATGGGAGGTTTTGCATGCTTTTCCGTGGACTTTGTGATGTTAGAGACCAAGTTTAAAGTTGATTGGCTGAAGGTGAATGACTGTTCTGAAGCAACAACTTTGATGTTGAACCTCATGGTCTCAGATCATCTCAAAAACCGGTGTGTTTATTAACCAATAATGAACAGTATTATCATATAGCAGAGATCTTCACTGGTGGTCCTTGAGGGCCGCTGTAGCTGCAGGTTTTCGATCCAATGAGTTTTCCAATTAGAAGACATTCCTTGCTGATAGTGAAACGTGGTATTTAACTGTACTACTTGTTAGTGCTTTCATTCATCCAGGTCAAATACTAATTACATGGTAGAGATTTCTTTTCTGAGAACCATCATCTATATGTTTTGTAGACCACACAATCCTCTTCTTTTATTTCATATTTGTTTCTAAACACTTTATTAACACACATACTTCATGATGCACATCCACCATGATAACTTGAGTCATGTTAGCTGGAGAGGTGGTGGTTTCTTTGTTACTTGTATTTTCTTATTAATCATGACTGATTAAGAAGACTAGGGACAATTAAAACCTGAATGCAACTGATTAAAATTCTGAATTGTAGCATGTGTGTTAACTAAAAAAAATATTTTTAGCAGCAAATAAATGTGTATCAATTAAGAAGCTGGTTGAAGCAAAACCTGCAGCCACTGTAACCCTCCAGGACTGTGAGTGAAGATGCCTGGCATAAAGCAAATGTCTAACAAATCAAACCACATTATCGCACCATTACGGGAAATGCTTCACAAAACAACAAACATGAATTGGGAATAAGATGCAACTTGCCTCGCTCTGCTCTACTGCGTTGTAAACACTGCCGGTATCCACAGTCTCTCTCCTCTTTTTGTCTCCTTTTATCCAAATTATCCTTTTCCTCTGTCAGTCTGTCAATGTTCAGCTTTGCTTGTATAAAACATGTACAATAAAATGCAAGGTACATTATGCAACCCAGATCATTAAACAATAGCAGTAAATATGAATAAACACCCAGACATAACATGAGACAGAACAATTAACTATCAGACTGTTATGCCTTACACAAGGTATTGCTGACTGAGAAGTGGAGAAGACCAGGGGCCTCATGTATAACGCCGTGCGTAGACCTCGCACCATAACATGGCATAAGCACAAAAGCCGAAATGTGCTTACGCAAAGAAAAATCCTGATGCAGGAATCTGTGCGTACTCCAACTTCCACGTTCTTCTGCTACATAAATCCCGATCAGCGTGAAAAGTAACGCTCATGCATGCACTTTATGTAACGCCCCAACTCCTCCCAGAATTACGCCTCTTTGAATATGCAAATCAATATAAATCGCCCTTAAGCGCAGCCTTCTGTGAAAAGACAATGGGAAAAGTACGGGAGAAAATATAAGAATTTCAGCGAATCCCAAGTGGAGGCAAAGAAAAAACATACTATTTATTCAAATAAACCGTGGTATAATCAACAAAATGAAGTTGATCGAGTGACATAGCATGTTGGAGAAACTTGAAAGCTCACGTTCACAAAATCGCACAATGCCGGAAATAAAAAAAAAAGTCACATATCAAAGTCGCCATGAAAAGGCGAGTTGTAGCCAACTGTCTGAGTGTCATATGAAAGCTTATTAGGGTACAGAGGAAAAAAAAGGCACACAGTGAGGAAAAAGCACGAAATGTCAACTTCAATCTCAAAATTTCCACTTTAATCATGTAGTTTATTTTGTCATTAAAATAGAACATCATAAACTTAATCTTAAAATCGTTTAATTAACCAGTTTCTCAAATCACATCGTAATTAAAGTATAGCACGTTAAATGCTTTGTTTTGTATGTGATCTTCTATATGCTCCATGTGTGTGAATCACTACGTGCTTCTTAAACCACCTCTCTTCCTCCAACAGAAAAGAGAATCTATTACATTCATATTACAGCTCTCTGAATAACTAAAATACTGAGATGTATATGTGATATAATTTTCATGATGATAGTTAAAGCACGTTATTAAACATGGGTTTCACGGCGCAGTGATTGTGTGCGACCTTCGATGAAATTATTAATTGCAGCAGTACTCATGGGCGGCTCTATGTCCAATAGAGAAAGTCCAAACTCAATATGTTATCTTGTGCACGGTGGATTGCCACACAATCAGCTAAGTAATAGATGTTAAGCCATCTGTAAGCTTAGGGTGCCAATTCTTCAAAACGTTTAAGGAACATTGAAATATCTTCATAGTACATGTTTAATTATGCTATCCTTCACGCCAGTCCCAGTGAAGAATCTATACTAATAAAAGGCAAAGCCCTCACTGACTCGCTCACTCACTCACTCACTGACTGACTGACTGACTGACTGACTCATCACTAATTCTCCAACTTCCCGTGTAGGCAGAAGGCTGAAATTTGGCAGGCTCATTCCTTACAGCTTCCTTACAAAAGCTGGGCAGGTTTCATTTTGAAATTCTACGCATAATAGTCATAACTAGAAGCTGTTTTCTCCATAGGAGTTGAGCGCGAAAGTCGTGGGGGGCGGAGTTTCGTGTGACATCATCACGCCTCCCACGTAATCATGCAGTACGTAGAAAACCAGGAAGAGCTCCAAAAACCGCTGAAGAAAACATACATTATATAATTAAGAAGGCAGCGAAACAATTAGAAGCGAGCGAGTGACATATAAAACCATTCAACGGCTCACGTGAACTGACGCAGTGCGCAGACAAAAAGCAACAGTTCAAAAGAGTGCTGAACAAAATCCGAATTATATTGTATATATATATGTATGTATGTATGTATGTATGTATGTATGTATATACATACATACACATATATATATATATATTTATATTTATATTTATGTATATATATATATATATATATATATATATATATATATATATATATATATATATATATATATATATACGTGTGTGTGTATGTATGTGTGTGTATATATATATGTATGTGTATATGTATATATATATATATACTAGCAAAATACCCGCACTTCGCAGCGGAGAAGTAGTGTGTTGAAGAAGCAATGAAAAAGAAAAGGAAACATTTTGAAAATAACGTAACATGATTGTCAATGTAATTGTTTTGTCACTGTTGTGAGTGATGAGTGTTGCTGTCATATATATATATATATATATATATATATATATATATATATATATATATATATATATATATACACATAACACATATATATATACATATCTATACATATACACATACACATATATACATACATATATATCTACATATATACACATACATATACATACACACATACATACATACACACACATATATATAAACATATATATACATATACATACATATCTACATATATACACACACAGCTATTTCGTATCAGTGCAATACGCTGCTTGTTAAAACGGATAACTCCCGCTCTTACGTGCAAGTCTGCGTGGATATTATGAACTATCGTATTTGTTCAAGTTCTATTTAAATTTTAAATAGAAGGAATTTTTATTTAGTCGACAGAAATATCTTTGGTAGGAATGGTAAAAACAGACAGGAATATTATTCGTGAATAAATCAACTCAAACCTTAAATAACTTAAAAGAACAAACATTCAAATTTCTTTACTCTTATGTAAATTTATATAAAAATAAACTTAGATTTTAAATATCCCAAAAGATTTTGCTCTCCATAAAAATATATCCTTTCAAAATTATACAAATTCAAATATGAACATGCTGCATAACAAAACCTGGAAATATAAATAAAATGTGTTCCTTTCAGCAATAACAAATCAAATCATTAAGTTGTCTTTGCTCATATGTCATTTTAGAGCTGGACGCCTGGCATCTATTTTTGGCAACAGGTTCGTTTATGTTTGGTGTGAGGTTCTGTGTTGTGGAGATTCTCAGGATGGATTGCAGGTGCTCATCAGTGAGGCGACTCCTGTGTGCTGTTTTGTTAGTCTTTATCACTGAGAAGAGCTTCTCACACAGATATGTGCTACCAAACATGCACAAGGTTCGAGCCGCATGTAGACGGACTTTTTGTTCTTCAAAGTCACCAAAGCGCCGTGCAAACTCAGTGCTCGGTTTATCAGCAAAGTGCGATTTGGGAACACCGTAGTGACGACTTGGTTTAACATTACTTGGCAACAGGGAAAGTTGCACTGGTGCATTTGTGTCTCCCATAAAAGCAACTTCACTTGAAATCACTTTGTGATTGTGCACGGGTAAAAGCGTCCGCTGAAGTGTCAGATTCTTATTTAATTCTTCTGCTTTCTGTATCTTCTGCATTGCATTCAGGTCTTTCAGCCTCACTGATGAGCACCTGCAATCCATCCTGAGAATCTCCACAACACAGAACTCCCTGATGTTTTGTCTCATAGTGCCGTCTTAGATTAAATTCTGTAATTACAGCCACATTAGCTCCACAAATGAGACACACGGGTTCAGTAAACATATACTCAGCCTCCCATCGGTTTTAAAGGCTCTATTTTCAGAATCAACTTTTCTCTTCAGCATCGTGTGAGCTAGCTTCGCAATAACTTGCAGCATCATAAGCTAGACTTGATTAACGCGGTAAGTGTTCGGCAAGGCAGCTGAAGCGCTGCATTATGGGATCTGTAGTTTATTGTGTTACCAGCGCTTCATATACCGGGCCATTAATAACAATAATACAGTATATAAAATGATCTCGGGCGGATATAATTACGCCGGGCGGATGTGGCCCGCTGCCCTTGAGTTTGACACATATGGACTAAATAGAACTTGAAAAGATATATTTTTCAAATGTGATCGCGCAATTCAGATAGAGTTGACGGTTACTACAGCCTGCATGCCTCAATAAGTCATCCTCCCTCGCTCTTACTTTTTACCGTTCATCTAATGAATACACTGAGTATGGCTTTACCAAAACAATCATTGATGGCGAATAAAGTATCCATTATTCGAGTATGTAGATCGATATATATATATATATACATATATATATACCATCGCAGCGAGAAGTAGTGTGTTAAAAAGCTAGAAAAGAAAAGGGAACATTTTAAAAATAACGTAACATGACTGTCAATATACAGTATTTGTTTTGTGAGTGTTACTGAGTGTTGCTGTCATCAAGGATTTGATTATCATTATTTCTTTCAATCAGGTTCGTATTTGTAGGATGTGTTGTGTTCAAGTTACATTCCGTGTTTGTCAATCGTTGTAAAGATGACAGGTTTCATTCATCGATTCGTTTCTTACTGCATCAATAAACAGCTCGTCTTCTTCTTTATCTGAGACCTGACACACTGCATGCACGGGTTTTTTACACTGTCTTCCTTTAGCGGGACATTGACTTTTTCCACCGTGTGCTTTGTTTCCACAGTAGCTGCATTTATGAATATGCTTGTATGTATCAGACGCTTCATATTTTTTGCTGCCTTTTCAATTGTGTAATTCGGTTTTTGTTTTATCTGTGCACTGCGTCAGTTCACGTGAGCTGCTCGGTGTACATGCATCGAAGTTCCCCAGTTGTGCTGGTGCCATCTCGTGCTATGACCATGGCTGTATTTAATGTTACCTTAGTCCTGGCACTTAAAACTTTCTCTCGCAGTTTAGCTGAGTTTGTGCCAAACACCACGCTGACCATCTCATCTTCCTCTGCATAAGCACAGTCCTTAACCCGTGAATATTTAGTGGGAGTTTGCTATTGGATTGCCGCTGACGGACGGCCTTATATGGGCAGGCACTAAATTACAAACGCCAGCGCAGCCTGTCTATGAACTTAATTTAAAGTGTAGGTTTACATCGTGCTTTGTTTCCGAAGTAGCAGAACTCATGAATATGGTTGTATATGTCACTCGCTCGCTTCTTATTGTTTCGCTGCCTTCTCAATTATATAATGCATGTTTTCTTCAGCGCTTTTGGAGGTCTTCCTGATTTTCTATGTACTGCGTGATTACGTGTGGCGTGATGATGTCACACGAAACTCCGCCCCCACGGCATTCAAGCTCATCTCCATTACAGTAAATGGAGAAAAACAGCTTCCAGTTATGACCATTACGCGTAGAATTTCGAATGAAACCTGCCCAACTTTTGTAAGGAAGCTGTAAGGAATGAACCTGCCAAATTTCAGCCTTCCACCCACACGGGAAGTTGGAGAATTAGTAATGAGTGAGTGAGTGAGTGAGTGAGTGAGTGAGTGAGGGCTTTGCCTTTTATTAGTATATAGATAGATAGATAGATAGAGATATATAGAGATAGATATATATATATAGATATATAATAGATATATATAGATATATATATATATATAGATATATAGATAGATAGATATGACAACAACACTCATATCAATGACAAAACAATTACATTAGCAATCAAGTTACGTTATTTTTTAAATTTTTCCTTTTCTTTTTAATAACTTCTTAACACATTACTTCGTTGTGAAGCGCGGGTATTCTGCTAGTATAGATTATTTAAATGAAGTTAAAGTTTTATCTGTATAATATAATAAACATATTTTGCTGCATTTCATCTTAAAAATGATATCATCATCATATGTAAATACTGGCGCTTTATAAAGTGGCGCAGGTTGTGTAATATAACTGTAGTGCAAGTTTACAGTGAGGTGATTGTACTTATAAGTACAAACAGTTCTACAAGGAGCAATTGATTGAGTGCATTTAAAGTTCTTGGGATGAAACTGTTTCTGAACCGCGAGGTCTGTACAGGAAAAGCTTTGAAACGTTTTGCCGTGGCTGAGGCAGCGTGTTCTTGAAGCTGTATACCAATAATTCTTTTTCTGATCAGCTGCTGCTGTGATTCACACTTCGATACAGTGATATAAATACTCTGAGTGGTGCAGTGAGAGTAATATGGAATAAGATGATCTGCTGTGTCAACTCCTAATGGGAGGAGCTAAAAGAAGAAGGTGCAGTGAGAGTAACAACGCTAAAGCAGTTATGGTATTTGGTATACTATGGCTATTCCCTGGACCATTATATTGTTACAAGTTCATTACAATCAGATGCATTAAACTAATAAACAATATGCAGTTAGTTTCAGTGTATTTATAAAGCCGCGTCAGGAAAATAAGGTGTAACCACACAGGAACAGTAGCACTGCTTTGACGCTGGGTGCCGCCAGTCTGCAAAACCGAGCGGAGAACTTGCGTACGACAAGGTATGAGGTACCGTGGAAAAGTATGTGGCTTCACGCCAACTGTAGGTTTTATACATCGCGATTTGAACGTGTAAAGGTTCTTGCGCAACATTTCTGTGCGTACGCACCGTTTATACATGAGGCCCCAGGAGAGCAATTGTAAACTAAAGACGAGGTCAAAACCACAGATCTGTCCTTTCATTCATGCAGCATTCTCAGGACTTTTGATGTTATTCCTAAACTCATGTCAAATACTAAACATGGAGTGCAAAGCTCACAGTAGTGATACAACCCTGTTTGTATATTTTATTTTTTACTTTACCCCAACCTTTACCTTTGTCTTGTTTGTTTATTTTTTGTGTTTTTATTTTTCCCTGAATTGAGTATTCCCGGGTGTGTTGTGAGTGCTAAGGGCAGTGTTGTGATGTGTGCATTTTATGTATTTTTATGTTCTAACCCATGCCTTCTTTTGTAACTGTACTTATTTCCTGGTTTGTTCCTAAATATAAGGGGTTTCAGTGCCTGCCATTTAGTTTCATTGTGGTATGCCCGTGTTTTTGATTAGGACTCTATGGTGCTGCCATCATTGCGACCTCAGTTTCCTGAGATGACTATTTAAAAGCTTCACTTACTTCAGCAAGTCGCCATGCCTTTACCAAAGTGTCAACTGCTGTATTTTAGGCACCTGTGTGCTCTATAGATTTTTCAGCTTTAGATTTATGGGGGTTTTAAATGTCCAGATTTCATTTGTAACTGAATTTTAACATTTTGCTTTGAATTGTAAAAGCTGACTTTCCTTACTGTTCTTACTGCCATTTTGTTTCTGGTCTCATAATTGTAGCTATCATGGTGGTAACATCACAGGGAGTGATGATACTCGTATAAAAGCTGGTGACACTTGCACTATTCCCTATTCCTCTCTAGATACAACTACTCCTTGTATTTCCTGCAGTTAGTTAAGTTCTTTTTCAAGTAGGCCCTAGGATTTTGAATTCTGATTACAACCTCCTCCTGAGTTTTATCCTGTATTTCATCTTCTCTTTTGATAATTGTTTGCTTAGTTGTGTTTTGTCTTCCCAGTTTTGACTCCCTGTTCTATCATACTAGATCCATAGGTTGTTGAAATCATCTCTTCTATTTGCTCTCACTGTAATCTTTGGACACTAGGAGTGTTTGTAACAAGCTCTCTATTGAGGCTTTCAGTAAGGATTATTGGTTTTTCTTGTTTTTTCTCATTTTGTAAAGTTCAATTTTTTTGTTCTGATAATTGCTGTTTATTATTTCCAATCGCATTCCAATCAATTCATTGGCTCTGCCAATCATTTCAAGTCACAGCTCTAGTTGCAGTTGTATCATCTTTTTTGTTTCTGATCCATCTGTGCAGATGATTTGCACTTTTTTCTTCCATCAAGAAGAATGAAACTGCTTGTAAATAGTGTTTAGTCTTTTGTTATTATTTAACAGGGTGGTATTCTGACACAAGGACAGGGAGGGCTCCTTTAAGGCTTGTAGTGAGATAGTCGCTGATCACGTGGCTTGTTATGCATTAAAATGATTCATGCAGTCCACAGTGATCACTGTTATATGTCCAGTGGCAGTACTCATAATATTCTCATTAGGGTTAGTAAATGTACTCATCAAACAAAAATATCATTTGAAATTAATGAAGAGACACCTTTCTGTGTCTCTTCATTAATTTCCAAATCAAAACCCTCCTTCTCACTCGATTCTTTGCTTCCCAAGTCCTGCACCTCAGATATTGCTGGTTTTATTTCTCATATTAAAATGGCTTTAGGCTTTAAACCACTGGCTTTCCAATTCAGTTCCAGCTTATGATTAGCAGTGTGACACTGAGAGAGTCACTTAACTTGGCTCTGCTCTAATTGTACTAATTGTTCTAATTAAATTGCACTATGGCGTAGTGCTTGCAAACAGGTTCAAGATATTGTTCCCTACATATACACAAGAAGTGAAGGATGCTTGTTTCCTGAGTCAGAGAGGGATGAGATAAACTGAAGTTACAATACATGTTTCTGATGACATTTCTTGATATTCTTAAATAGACCAACTTTGGTTTTTCAAAAAGTAAATAATTACTAGCCTGAACCATTGGTGCTATTTAATAGTTCTGGGAAAAAACAAACTGAGTGTACAATAAATGCCGTATATCAGGTCAAATGGTTAACATTAGAACAGGCCATTCAGCCTGACAAAGCTCACAGTTCCTATTCATTTAAGTCCCCCAAAATAACATCAAGTCTAATTCTAAAGGTTCCTAAAGTCTTACTGTCTATCACACTACTTGATAGCTTATACCATGTGTATGTGGTTCTCTGTGTGAAGAAAAACTTCCTAATGTTTGTGTGAAATTTACCCTTGACAAGTTTCCAACTGTGTCCCAGTATTCTTGTTGAACTCATTTTAAATCATGTCTCCTCTTAATCTTTTACTTAATCTGGAAAGGCTCAGCTCTTTTAATCTTTCTTCATAATTCATCCCCTGTAGCCCTGGAATCAGCCCAATGACTCTTCTGGGGACGTTTTCTAGTGCTGTTATGTTCTTCTTGTACCTTGGAGACCAGAACTGCACAAAGTACTTCAGATAAGGCCTCACCAGTGCATTATAAAGGTTGAGCAGAACCTCCTTGGACTTGTACTCCACATCGTGCTATATAACCTAACATTCTGTTACCCTTCTTAATGGTTTCTGTCTGGAAGTTGATAGTGTTGGTCCACTACAACTTCTAAATCCTTCATTTTTATTGTGATGTGTGTGTCACAGACTTGCATTAGAGAGGAGGTGAGACCATGTTTCTGGAAAAAATCTGCTTTATTCTTGTCAAGGCAGGAACATTCTCAAAACACTTATGCAAGTGGGACGTGTCACTTCAGTACACACCAACACAGCAAGCAATATTGACATTATTACTTGTCCTGCATTCACTCCCTTCTTCAGATTAAGAAAAACAGAAAAACAGCCTCCTTCACTAAGCAAGTCCATCCTGGAGGAGAGACAACAGAAAAGTGAGCACATGGCCAGATAAGTGGCCTGTATTAAGCATTCCCTGCATCATCCATCTTGCAACAGATACATTACGCGGTGAGCTTGCAAACTTGCAGTTGTGGTGGCCGCAGACGACCAATTTCTGCCTGTTTCAGTGCACAGCACAGTTGGTGTTATTGGGGTTATCGAATGCCTGTTTGGGGATGCCAGGATCTCAAAAATCTCACAATATATATTAAAAATAGCAGCGGCCCTAGCACTGACCCCTGTGGAACACCATTCTTAACATCAGCTAATTCTGATAAGGTTCCTTGCACCATCATCCTGTGCTTCCTGTGTCTGAGCCAATTCTGCACCCATCTACAAACATCACCATGAACCCCAACTTATTTTAGTATGATGCCCAACATCTCATGTGGCACCTTATCAAATGCTTTCTGAGAGTCAAGATAAAGAATATCATAAGCTCCACTCTAGTTATATCCTTTTGTTGCTTCCTCATAGAATTCCAGCATGTTATTTAAACACGACCTGGGTCCCAGACATTGAGAAATGGCAGATGTGGCTTTTCCATATGGTAAATGGTGGTACTGTTGTGACAAGCATCTTAAAGCAAAGTGATACAGCCAGGTCATCAGCAAAATATGTTAAAGTGTTAAGATATAAAAATATCCATCCATCTATCCATCCATTATCCAACCCTCTATATCCTAACTACAGGGTCACGGGGGGTCTGCTGTAGCCAATCCCAGCCAACACAGGGCTCAAGGCAGGAAACAAACCCTGGGCAGGGCACCAGCCCACCACAGGGTGCACACACACACACCCATACACCAAGCACACACTAGGGACAATTTAGGATTGCCAATTCACCTAACCTGCATGTCTTTGGACTGTGGGAGGAAACCAGAGCCCCCGGAGGAAACCCACACAGACACGGGGAGAACATGCAAACTCCACGCAGGGACGACCCGGGTCTCCTAACTGCGAAGCAACTGTGCTACCACTGTGCCACCGTGCTGCCCATGATATAAAAATATTCAACTCCTAAATGGAATATAATAGAAACTACTAGGAGAGACTGGTGAAATTTGCTTAGTTTTGACAAATTCGAGGGTTCTAGAATTAACCTGAATATAAAAATTTTGATACTGTTATTTAAGCTGTCATTCCTGATAATAAACCAAAGGGGAAACTTAAAAGCAGCTCTAATTTGATGCAAAGCTCCCTGAAAAAGAAAAAGCTGTGAGGCTTCATTAATATAAAAAAGATGCACAAAAACCGCAGCTCACTGTGGCATGGGTGGTCCAAGAACAGTTGGAATTCCCCAAATAGTTTTACAATGGACCTCAGAAATATGTTTAAATATGGAGACAGACTACAGAACAACAGTGTTCCCCCCAGAAATTTGGTGGTGGGGAAAATTAAATGTGCACTATTTTTATTAGTTAACTAGCACAATACCCGCGCTTCGCAGCGGAGAAGTAGTGTGTTAAAGAAGTAATGAAAAAGAAAAGGAAAAATTTTAAAAATAACGTAACATGGTTGTCAATGTAATTGTTTTGTCATTGATATGAGTATTGTTGTCATATGTGTATGTATGTATGTATGTATATATACTGCTCAAAAGAATTAAAGGAACACTTTTTAATCAGAGTATAGCATAAAGTCAATGAAACTTATGGGATATTAATCTTGTCAGTTAAGTAGCAGAGGGGGTTGTTAATCAGTTTCAGCTGCTGTGATGTTAATGAAATTAACAACAGGTGCAGTAGAGGGGCAACAATGAGATGACCCCCAAAACAGGAATGGTTTAACAGGTGGAGGCCACTGACATTTTTCCCTCCTCATCTTTTCTGACTGTTTCTTCACTAGTTTTGCATTTGGCTACAGTCAGTGTCACTACTGGTAGCACGAGGTGATACCTAGACCCTACAGAGGTTGCACAGGTAGTCCAACTTCTCCAGGATGGCACATCAATACGTGTCATTGCCAGAAGGTTTGCTGTGTCTCCCTGCACAGTCTCAAGGGCATGGAGGAGATTCTAGGAGACAAGCAGTTACTCTAGGAGAGCTGGAGAGGGCCATAGAAGGTCCATAACCCATCAGCAGGACCAGTATCTGCTCCTTTGGGCAGGAGGAACAGGATGAGCACTGCCAGAGCCCTACAAAATGACCTCCAGCAGGCCACTGGTGTGAATGTCTCTGACCAAACAATCAGAAACAGACTTCATGAGGGTTGCCTGAGGGCCCAAATGTCTACTGCGCCCTGTGCTCACTGCACAGCACCGGGGAGCTCAATTGGCATTTGCCATAGAATACCAGAATTGGCAGGTCCACCACTGGCGTCCTGTGCTTTTCACAAATGAGAGCAGGTTCACCCTGAGTATATGTGAAAGACGTGAAAGGGTCAGGAGAAGCCGTGGAGAATATTATGCTGCCTGTAACATCGTTTAGCATGACTGGTTTGGTGGTGGGTCAGTGATGATCTTGGAGGCATATCCACGGAGTGACTCACAGACCTCTACAGGCTAGACAACGGCATCTTGACTGCCATTAGGTATCAGGATGAAATCTTTTGACCCATTGTCAGACCCTGACCCTGGTGCAGTAGGTCCTGGTTTCCTCCTAATGCACGACAATGCCCGGGCTCATGTGGCAAGAGTATGCAGGCAGTACCTGGAGGATGAAGGAATTGAAACAATTGAATGGCCTTCACGATCCCCCGACTTAAACCCAATAGAACATCTGTGGGACATTATGTTTTGGTCCATTAGGCGCCGCCAGGTTGCTCCTCAGACTGTACAATAGCTCAGGGATGCCCTCATACAGATCTGGGAGGAAATGCCACAAGACACCATCCGTCGTCTCATTAGGAGCATGCCCGGCGTTGTCAAGCATGCATACAAGCTCGTGGGGGCCACACAAGATACTGAAAAGCATTTTGAGTAGCAGAAATTAAGTTTTTGAAAAAATGGACTAGCCTGCCACATCTTCATTTCACTCTGATTTTAGGGTGTCTACACAATTGAGCCCTCTGTAGGCAGAAAACTTTTATTTCCATTAAAAGACTTGGCATCCTTTTGTTCCTAAGACATTGCCCTGTCGTTATATGTATAGATATCCAACTTCATATTGAGATCTGATGTATCTAATGTGTTTCTTTAAAGTGTTCCTTTAATTTTTGTGAGCAGTGTATATATATATATATATGTATATGTATGTATATGTATGTATATGTATATATATATATATATATATATATATGTATATATAATATATATATATATAATATATATATATACATACATACAGTGGGATGCAAAAGTTTAGGCAACCTTGTTAATAGTGATTATTTTCCTGTATAAATCGTTGGTTGTTATGATAAAAAATGGCAATTAAATATATCATATAGGAGACACACACAGTGATATTTGAGAAGGGAAATGAAGTTTATTGGATTTACAGAAAGTGTGTAATAATTGTTCAAACAAAATCGGGCAGGTGCATAAATTTGGGCACCGTTGTCATTTTATTGATTCCAAAACTTTTAGAACTAATTATTGGAACTCAAATTGGCTTGGTAAGCTCAGTGACCCCTGACCTACATACACAGGTGAATCCTATAATGAGAAAGAGTATTTAAGGGGGTCAATTGTAAGTTTCCCTCCTCCTTTAATTTTCTCTGAAGAGTAGCATGGGGGTCACAAAACAACTCTCAAATGACCTGAAGACAAAGATTATATATATTATGGGATGCCAAACAGGCAAATACATTGATTTTCGGACTATATAAAGTAAAAAGTTGAATATATAAAGTCAGCGCTGGAATATATAAAGTCAAAACCTGAATATATAAAGTTAGCGCTGGAATATATAAAGTCAAAACTTGAATATATAAAGTCATTCCCGAATATATAAAGTCAAAACTTGAATATATAAAGTCAGCGTCGGTATATATAAAGTCAGCGCTGGAATGTATAAACTCATTCCTGAATATATAAAGTCAAAGTCAAAATATATTGATTGAAACAACTCTGAACTGAACTAAGTTAACAAAAACGTATTCAGAAAAATAAATTAAAAAAACACAGTTCGGTTAATGTTTTGAAAATGATGCATGTGCCCTGCCCAGGATTGGTTCCTGCCTTGCACCCAGTGTTGCCTGGGATTGGCTCCAGCAGACCCCTGTGACCCTGTGGTTGGAATCAACGGGTTGGGAAATGGATGGATATTCCGACGCTGACTTTATATATTCAAGATTTGACTTTATATATTCCAGCGCTGACTTTATATATTCCGAAACTGACTTTATATATTCAAGTTTTAACTTTAAATATTCCAACGCCGTCTTTATATACTCAGGTTTTGACTTTATATATTTGGGAATGACTTTATATAAAGTCAAAACTTGAATATATAAAGTCAGCGCTGGAATATATAGTCAAGTTTTGACTTTATATATTCGGGAATGACTTTATATATACAAGTTTTGACTTTACATAGTTAAATTTTGCCATCATTGCATACATTTTTCTTCACCATAGAAATTTAAAGACTAAATTCAACTTCCATTCCTACCAAAGATATTTCTGGCGACTAAATAGAACCTACTTATATCCAAATTCGAGCTATTGAGCTGTCGCATGCCTGCCTGAATAAATCACCCTCGCTTTGCGATTACTTTTTTACCGTTCATTTAATCATGGCTAGTGGCGGAAAAATTATAAAATGGAAGGAGGATTACACCGAGTATGGCTTTACCAAAACAATTATTGATGGCGAATAAAGTATCGATTATTCATAAAGCTTCAATTGGTGATCTGTTTTTCTGTGTTAACCTCATATTTTTTCATACTTGTTCTCAAACTAAGGTGGTGCGAGGGTAAAATGAATCGGGAAGCGCTGATCAATGTAATCGGTGTACCAGGAAATCATGCATTGACAGAAGTTCCCCTTTGCTTGGAATGCAAAGTGTGATTAAATGCATTATTTTTAAGCGTTATGGAGCACATGCATCGAAGCTTCTCAGCTGTGCTTGTGCTAAGAAAAGGAAACATTTTAAAAATACCGCAACAAGATTGTCAATGTAACCTTTTGTAAGTAGTGACTGGAGGGTTCAGAGTGTGTATTAACTTGTGGATTTTTCTGTGAGTATTTGGTGGCAGCGTCACAAAGTCGCTTCCATAAGACTGCGTTAGCTGCGGAGCTCCGCTCAGAGCGAAATGAGGTGAATGGGATGGGAGATGATGACGTGACTCCCCTACCCGCCTTAACTGTCAATCCCTCGCAAACACAGTCTCTCGGAATTTGCATAACCACAGCCCTTCACCTGCAATTTTAACTTAGTTACAAAGTGATCAAAACTCTCATTTATATCCTGCATCCTCTCATTAAACTTGTATCCCGCATTACTTGTAGGCATGACAAACGCCAGCGGCAGCCTGTCTATCAACTTAATTTAAACTTTAGGTTTACACCGTGCTTTGTTTCCGAAGTAGCAGCACTCATGAATATGGTTCTATATGTCACTCGCTCATTTCTTATTGTTTCGCTGCCTTCTCAATTATATAATGCATGTTTTCTTCAGCGCTTTTTAGAGCTCTTCCTTGTTTTCTATGTACTGCGTTGACAGTCAATTCACATGATTACGTGGGAGGCGTGATGATGTCACATGAAACTCCACCCCCCACGGCTTTCGAGCTCAACTCCATTACAGTATATGGAGAAAAATAGCTTCCAGTTATGACCATTATGCGTATAATTTCAAAATGAAACCTGCCCAACTTTTGTAAGGAAGCTGTAAGGAACGAGCCTGCCAAATTTCAGCCTTCCACCCACACGGAAAGTTGGAGAATTAGTGATGAGTCAGTAAGTCAGTCAGTGAGTGAGTGAGTCAGTGAGGGCTTTGCCTTTTATTAGTATAGATTATTATTAATTATTTTCCAAAGCTCAATATGACTTCCTTTTTTAAGGTTTGACACTTGTGCCAGAATATTTTTATTAAATTTAAGAAGTATCCAATTCTGGATCCTGCAACCCTAACAAAAATTTTAAATAACAATTGTTATGACATAAACCAAGAGTCACAAGTATTGTCGCTGTCGGGAAGAAAAGTGAAAACAATGAAAAAAACTATAGGAAACCTTGTATATGCAGAAGGTGTCTTCAGTTAAATATTTATTCTTCTTTTCTTCCTAGAGGCCCAGTTGTCTGCAGCTTTCCCATAATCAAAGTCCCCAGGATCTGGGCCCTCCAAGGAGATCACTCATCGTACACTGCGACCATACTGCAAAGTCATCAAACAGCCATCTAGTGTCACTGGCCATTTTCAGCTTAATCTGGGGAATGTTCAGAATATTTTGAATTACCGTTAAACCAGCCATCCTAACTGAAGAATTTTGGAAGAAATAGAATAGCTGCCTTAAGATGTTCAGTTTTGTTAAATAAGGTACAGCAGCTGCTGCTTGGGCACTTGCAAGGGCCAATTGGCGGTTTACACAGTGGCAGTTAACCAAGAGTCCAGATGTTTTATCTCTAAGCAGTTTTGCCACACCCCTTTCTGTTTCCCAATTATAACAGCCACTCCATCTGACCCTAGTCCAACCAGATTAGCAGTTTTCAAGCCTAGAGTGTCCATAGTCTTACTCAGTGTGTTGGTTATAGTCTCCGCTTTGCCGTCAATCATATTGCGGGTTGATACAAAACTAATTCTGACCTCTTTAGTGACCTGGCAAATATATTTATTGTAAATAAATAATTGTTTTACATCTGAGATATATGTGGTTTCATCACACGGAATACTGAAAAACTTTTCTGTGTGTATATTTTTCAGTATGTTAGATTTTATTTCTGATGCTAAGACATCCAGCAGCTTTTGCATTATTATTTTAGAGGTGTAATGTGCATTTTTACCAATATTAAGATGTTGTAAAAAGGAACAACCTATTTCTTTACCGTGTTCCAACAGCTTTTCAAACAACGTATGTGGCAACTCATTTTTTGCCAAACAGTGCATGGATCTTAAAGCTCCCACAAAAGTTTCTCTCTGTAAGTTAACACAGATACAGGTCTTTCAATTTGACCGATTTCCAGTTTGCTGTAGTACACGCTTTCAAAAAAAGGTCAGCAGAAGACTCAATGTGCGTTTTACTTTTTTCATGGTCCAGCAAGCTTTTTTTTTCGAATTCTTGTGTATGGCAAGTTTACCCAAAGTAACCCCTCCTTTGGGGGGGTGTGTGTTTGAGTATTTCATGCACAATGAGCACCACTATAACATTTTCTTTGACCATTAGCCAATCAAAATCTTTAAACCATTGTTTGTTTATGCTGGATAAGCAGCGCTTAGATTTATCAATTGGCAGAATGTGTGCTGAAGAGACTTACCCTGATGGACCATCCTCTGCAATGTCTTTGTCTGAAATTGCCACATGAGGAGTTGACGCCGCACTTTCATTAGTTTGTGAATTCTCTTTTCTGAAATAACTGAGCAGTGTTGTTTTCTGAACACTTCTTTTGCTCATGTTGGAAAAACGTTTGAAAAAAATTGAAAGTACCTATGAATAAGACTTTTGAGTGGGAAAGGGAGGGCCTGTTGGATATTCAATTCACACTTGCACTACGGCAGGTAGGCCTACGCATTCTCGACATTTCTACTTTAATCTCGACGTTTATGTCGAGAATAAAGTTGCCATTTCCACTTTATTTTCGACATTTCTACTTTAATCTAGACGTTTATGTCAAGAATAAAGTCGCCATTTCCACTTTATTCTCGACATTTCTACTTTATTCTCGCCGTTTATCTCGAGATTAAATTCGACATGTTGACTTTATTCTCGTAGTTTGTCATTAAATTCGAACATCGTAAACTAAACGTCATCTTAAAATAAATATTTAATTTACTAGATTTTCTCAAACCCCGTCATAAGTTATGTAGCAACATGTCAACATCTCGACTTTATTCTCGACATATAGTTTTTTTTCTTCACCGTGGCCCTAATACGCTTCCGTACAAAACTTTCAGCAATTCAGTGACAAAACTTTTACTCAGGACACAGTGTGTGCTGCAAGGGTTTCTGCACACTTTTTGCAATATGGACACAGGTCCAAATATGAGCAAATATAAGAACGTCAGATGGGGTCACTTTAAACAGGAACCACAATGAGCGCTACAAGGATTTTTGCACACCTAATGCTTAAACAACTGTATATATATGTATGTATGTATGTATGTGTAACCAATATATATATTGGTTTGCTATGTACTGTACAAGAAGAGAGCTGATGTACGCTCAGCCGCACTATACAGAATTCACTGATGCTGAGAATAGAGAGCACTTTCTGACGCCTTTTTTTCTGAATACCTGACAGGCTGGTTCAACTAGACTTTTTACTTTATTAGTACTCCTCTTGCCCGCCCACCTCCACATCCTCTTTGCTTGTAAACTGCCACTCCACTCCCGCTATTAGCATGTACAGCCCCCTCTTGTCCGCCATAACTCCTTGCTACTGTATTAAGCTGCTACACCCCCGCTATTACCATGTACAGCCTGCTCTCGAAACCCCACCTCCCCATACTCTTTGCTTGTGAACTCTGCTCTGCCTCGTCCACGCTATTAGCTTTAGCAATATTTGCCCACCCGCCTGCTCGTCCCTTGCCATCTCTGCAGATCATTTGATCTGAATGTGCCTGCAGATCTGTGGCTGTCATCTCACAATGTTATGCGAGATGACAGCCAGGCGCTCAACTAAATTAGCTGGGCTAAAAGACGCTAGGGAGAACACTGGAACAATGAAACTTCATCAGTGCGTTTTTTACTGACAGTGTTGTTCACAGGCCTCCCAGATGAAGCCAGCTGTGCATGGGCACGTCTTATTGGAAGAACTCAGGAATAAACTATGATTCTGCTGGAACTCTGGGAACAGCCTAATGTGTAATTACAAAACAAGCTAGTAAAACTTAAAATAAAAGAAGCAAACTTTATGAACCAGAACAGAGAAATTACACCAATTTAGTCAATAATTGAAAAACATTTCAGATGAACACCCTGGTGATGAAGTTGAGGGTCCCAGATGGGTAGTACTGCACTCAATAATTTTGTATTATGGAATAAAGGTTTGGAAGTTATGATTGTTGACTAGAAGCTGAAAAAATAGTTGATTTTAAAAAAGAAGCTGAAAAAAAATATATACAGTATATAGCTGATTTTGAAATCTGGCCTAATGGGAAACTGCTTGTAAAAAGAAGACAAAATCTTGCACTCATCAATGTTTCAGCTGTATATGTAAAAGATAGATCGACGTTTTATTACAGTAAGCACTACACTAGAAGTAATAAACCACATACAGTACAGGACTGGAGTGGATCCAAACATCAGACTCTTCTTACTTACTTGCTTACAGAAAGATGGTGGTGATACTTGAGTTTGTATTACTGTGTTAATAAAAATAGCTTAATCATCCTCCTGTTTGAGAAATTTAGTGGCAACTCTGGGTTTATAGTGCTTGAACAGAAGAAGGGATTCAAGAATTGCATGCAGAGTTTTCGTCATCCTTTCTAAGCTCTAATAATTGGTGAGAATACTTGCTTGGCTTCTTGAATGCCCCAGTTGTACTCCAGTGTGACACAGAGGGATGCCCATTAGATCAGCAAGAAGAGAAATGTGTGCTATTCAATATGTGTATTTAGCAACACCTTCAACAGGATTATCCTAAGCAAAACAAGGATACCGTGGTCTCAAAATGCAAACATAAATGACTGTGAATCAGTGCCTAATCATACAGAATTCCCAATTTCTTTCATATTAAAAGTAATGATAAGATTGTATAATTCTTCAGAAATGAAGAAAATATGTCACAAAGCTATTTTGTTTGGCTTGATAAAAATAAACTTTGCTGTTTACCTTAGGTTAAAAAAATTCTACAAGATGTTGGGTGCTGTATAATTGGACAGACTGAGAACCTGGTACCTGCTGATATGGTCTTGTATGCCATAAGGAATGCCACTGCCACCATTGACAGCCTGCCTTTAATCACAGGTACTGTTACATGAAAAGAAGCAAATGCAAAACAATTAAACAATTGGAAAAGCTATTTAAAAGAAGAAATGGTGTGGTCTGCAAACAAAATGAATGAATAATCACTAGTATACGACTAGGAATTCACTCTGAGCTCATTGTTTTCAAATATAAAAATTTTGCAGTGTGCTGATTTAAATGTGCAAGTCTAAGATGCAGGTAAATATTTGTTTTTATAGAATAATCAAAATAAGGAGTCTTGAAGTTAGGGTAAACGTTCTGGTCTTATATTCAGAAGCCAAATAGTTTTTTTCATTCATGCAATTGTAAAAATCACTCCAAAAAATAATATATACTGCCATATATAGTATGTGTCTATAAAGTTGCAGCAATATGATTGGCTATTTGAAGTAGCAGGTCTTAACAAGCAGATGTGTCTCATGAGATGGCCCCTGAATGTATGAACTCAAACCACACTTATGATGTGGTAGTCTCGCTGGACAAGATGCAAAAACTATATGCTTGGAGACAACCATGAATGAATTTGCCTTAAATGTGGGTTGGATCAATTCGATTGTTGATTGATGTCACATTTCTAGTCTAATCCATCGCTTAATGAAGGTGAAGCTCAAAGTGAGGAGGATTGATTGAAATGGCAGAGTAGTGCTATTGGCAGCATCGTCTGACTAATGGCAAGCATTTGGTTAAGATGAATAAACTGTCTATGGCTCCAAAGTCTCCCGAAAACATCCCTGGTAAACATATAAATGTGTGTTGTGTGTGGAGAATACATTAAATTTGTTAAAACTAAATATCTTGCAGCACGGAAAAAGCATTCTGTAAAAGCAGATTATACTTCAAAGACATCACTGGGCTGGTGGTAATGCATTGTTGCCAGCTGTATGCAGTCGGACTGAACGCAAAGTTGAAAGAATTGTCAGCTATGTGAAAAGGTGAACTCTCAAATGTGCATTCAAGCTACATGGTGTGCTATCACACCCAGTTAAAAGTAGGTGAGAAGAACTCCCACTAAGTGAGGTTTTTGTTATTGATAATGAAAAGCCACAGAAGATGCAAATTTCTGTAGTCCATCCATTATCCAACCCGCTATATCCTAACTACAGGGTTACGAGGGTCTGCTGGAGCCAATCCCAGCCAGCACAGGGCGCAAGGCAGGAAACAAACCCCGGGCAGGGTGGCAGCCCACTGCAGGGCACACACACACCCACATACCAAGCACACACTAGGGAGTAAATGTACCAATCAGCAGTACCAAACTCGGATACCAGCAGAACCCTGGGCCATCGGTGAGGCTGCACAGCATCCAAGCTGCCTGCTTGTCAAAATGAACAACTAAAATAAGTTAAATTACAGTCCAATTAACATGCCATTCCAGAGTATATAAAAACCACATGAATTAAATATTATTCTTAAGACACCCATTTGAAAATGTTCCCATTGCCTTAGCAAAGTCAATAAATCTTGCTAGCCATCAATGTGTTACTTCACTCATGTTTTCGGTTGTACCCTAAATCTTTAAAGTGCATGGACAAAAGGAAATTGGGTGTGAGCTGTTATAAAGAAATCTTTGTGGCATTTCTTTTTCAACTACTGAGGCAGGCAGTGTGGCATAGTGGTTGAGGCTTTGGACTTTAAGCCCTGAATTTGTGGGCTCAAGTCCTGTTACTGACTCTGTGTGACCATGAGCAAGTCACATGACATGCCTGTGCTCCAATTGGAAAAACAAAAGAAATGGGACCAATTGTCTCATAAATGTTGTGAGTCGCCTTGGATAAAGGCGTCGGCCAAATAAGTAAATGTACCAAGACTTTAGCAAGTTGTCTGCTCCCCAGCCATGTATTCTCATGCTGATAATCGCCTCTGGGGCCACGAGACTAATTAGGAGCTCAATCTGAATGCCTAACCTTGAGCAAAGATTCACAAAACAAAGACTAAAACTGTTTTTGTTTGTAAATGAGTAGCAAGTTTGGAAAACTAGCTTTTGTATGCATGAAAACTGAAGAAGCAAAATGTGAGAAACTGTTTTCATATACTTACAGAAAATTAATAGGTAGATCTTACTAAAAATGTTGTTCTTGTGAGATTTTGGTATAATATGATGTGGGGTGATATAGTGATTATCGTAATTTAGGTTTGAAACACCTGATAAAAAGTAGATCTATTTATCAACTGTTATATTGGCATATTTATCATTTGCTTTGCCTAATTAAAAAGATGCATTTGTATGTATTCTCTCTTTTATTGTTATTTGATTATGGGCCAAGTTAACACTGGTCTGTTGCACAATCAGTTAAATATTCATAAAAGAGAGAAATAAAATGTCAGTTTTAGAGTAGTAAAACAATAACTTTCAAATTAAATAAAAAATATAAATGTGGTCTTTTGTTTTTTTGTTAATTACAAAGTAAATTGTAATTTGTATTGTTTTTTTGAAAGTGCCGACTCAATAAAGCAAATATGAAAAATAAAATTAACATATAAAGTAAAATTTAAAATGCAAACATTTTATGGAATCTACATTAGAACTTTATTTGTACCTTGGGAAAATTTAGATTTTTACAGAAGCTAAAAAATGATTATAGCAAACAACAACAACCCCCCTCCAACACATACACAGTAGTACAAGAATATCAAGAAAAAAGAAAGTTACTGATGTGGCTGTCACAGCCCCAGTGACGCATTATGCAGACGTATTGCTGTCAGTATAAAGGAGCCCCAGTCTGCTGAATAAATCTTTGGCTGAAAGTCCTCAGTGTTGGTGTGTCACAGAGAGAGAATGTGTAGCATTGTTCATAATGGCACTTCTGTTTTCAGTCTCTCCTTTTGCTGTGACCTCCAGGGGTTCCTCCCCTGTGCATCCTGTAACTGAGCGTGCCCTTTTAATTAGCTTGTTGATTCAGTGGGCCTCTCGTGAAGTGATGTTACCAGCCCAGCACACCACAATGTAGAAAATCACACTGGCCATCATAGAGTTATAGACAATGTGAAGGATGTCACTTCCCTCATTAAATGAACTCGGTTTCCTAATGAAGAAGAGTCTGCTCTCCCCTTTCTTATACAGTTCATCTGTTTTCCAAGACAGAGTAAAGTGAAAACTAGACAGGACTGCTGCTTGTGGTACTGTGTGTTGCTCACATCCACAGTCTCACAAACTGCGGTCTGCCTGACAGACAGTCCAAAAAGCATTTTGGAAGAATATCTATTATATACAGTCAAAATCAATGCAGACAATTTTATTAAAGCATCCATAGTTTGGAATGTCCTTGGATAACTTACTATCATAATTTTGTAGGATCAATTATTTCAAAAAAGGCAGCAGAGTCACTTTCAGCTCTGGTCATGGATGTGAAGTATGGGAAGGCAGCGTTCTACAAGGATATTAGCAGTGCCAGAGAGTTGGCACAGTCTCTGGTAAGTAGACTCTGTGCATGCATCCTTCTATTCAATTTTAAACTTGTTATATCTCACTGTAGGGCTGTGGGAAGATGAAGCCATCACTCTATTGAGGTTTGGGCAGAGATTAGCCATCAGCCACAATGATATCCACCTGCACTCACATTGTTCTGGTAAAGTGTAATATAAACATAAAATCACCAGAAAGAATCTAGAATTGCACATAAAATAATTTTCTCAAACCTAATTAATCAAATTCAATGAGTGGGCAGTAGAAGTCTTTCCTGGTAAAATGTGTAAAAGAACAGATTACCTATTAAAAGTAATGATAGACATGAAAACATGAGGTTAGTGTCAGTAGTGAAAGCCAGTCTGGGGCCTTACAAGATGTTCAATGCAAAATAAATGAATATAATGATTATTTTCAAAGTGTTACAAAATTATTTGACACAAATTTAGTCATTTCACAGTCTGTACTTTAGTTTTGAAGGAGACAACAGATTAACTAAAACATATTACTGGGATTAAACCCTTTGCTCCTATTCATATGTAAATGCAGGTTTGCAACAGTGCATAGCCAATCTCACCAGCACTGAATGCAAGGTAGGAATGGACCCCAGATGGAGTGGCAGTCCATTATAAGGCACACAGGCAAATCTGAATGTCTATGTGTACGATAATGACTCTATAAACATCACCCTTTTGGTTCTGTATTTCTTATATTTTTGCAGTCTGTATTAATAAACATCATCCTCTTTAATAAAACCCCAGTGTGCGTCCAGGTGTCCGTGTGTGTGTGTCTTCTGGTGAAGTGCGCAGGCACGGGGCCCATGTGCACGGCACCGTAGACGCGCACACACACTGGAAGCTGGGCACACAGTGAATGGCCTTGCCGCGGCCGCACATAATAAGTAAATGAAGGACATCATTGCTGGGGAGAGTGCTGATTGGGTAGTCGCGACCGCGTACATAAAATCCGTTGCTGGGGAGACACCATACATACAATAATCAGCTCCACGCCACCACAGATTAAAATACTTGCTGGGGAACTGCACAGTACTTGCTGGGCAAACGCCACAGGCACGATTATCAGCTGCACGCCACACATTACATCAGTTGCTGGGGACATTCTGCTGATTGCCCACTGTTGTGACAGAAAATTAAAGTCATATTACGGACATCAAAGCCAGTATTACTGTTAGAGAAAATACAGGCATTTTACGGAAATACAAATCAGTATTACTGCAAGAGAAAATGAAAGGCACACAATACAGTGACGCATATTACAGCCACATACAAGCCAGTATTACTGTAAGAGAAAATGTTAGTAGATTTGTCTGTAATAACATGCCACTCAAAAAAGTCAAGTAGGACAAAAGACACAAACAATCAAATCCTATATAAGCAACATCTCCTGGAAGAACGGTCAGCTCAACAAGTAAAAATCAACAAAAGAAAGGCTGAAAGACAAAGAAAAATACAAGCAAATAGATCGATTGAAGAAAAAGAAAATGACCGTCAAAAAAACGCTAAAAGAGAAAGACTCAGAAGAGCAAACCTTACAAAAAGTTGGCATTTACTTTCCAGAACCAGTATTCAGCCACGGTCAGTTTTATGTTGCATTATCAAGAGTTAGAAGTTTTCCAGATGTTGTTGTCAAGGTTGTAGATGGTCCTGAACAAGGCAAACTGTTGCCAAACTCAGACAGAATAAGTACAAGAAATGTTGTCTATAATGAAATTTTATAGAAACATTTCATGAGGTAAAAAAATAGAACGTTTTTCCTAAATATCTCCTTCAGATATTGTGTATTACAGATTGTTACAAAGTTTTACACTAAGGCAATATTAATTATACTTACTGTATTGTCATATACGTTTCTATTTTTAATATTATTTTACTTTTACTTTAGGCTTCTAGCAAAAATATTTTTAACAAAAAAATTAAGACAACAAACAGAATGAGGTCAAGGTCCTTGCCATTTAATATAGACTGTTTCTACTAATGTTTATGCAATACTGTTCTATTGCCCGTTATTGTAACGGGCTTAATGTCTAGTAACAATATAACTTGTATGGAAGCTGATGTGCTGAGGCCTATACCAATAAATCATATGAAAGAAACAATTAACTGCTTGCAAGTTACTAAGGGTTAAAAAACTGACAAAGCAGTTTTGCTATAATGGCAGGTTATTCATACATATGTTTGTCATAAGGCAGGGTGCAGTAAGCTGACCAAGGACAACTTCCTTTTCAGGAATGCGTCCATTAGACAAAGGAAAGATGACTTTTCCTTCTTTATGGCCCAAATCTGCCATGTACACAAAACAGAAACAGATGACTGAATTGCGCAATTTAAGATGAAATGCTTAGATAAATTATATTATGCTTGTTGATAAGTAAGGGGAAGGGTGAGGGAGGAAAGATATTAAAAGATGATCAACAAAGGGGAACTTTGCTCTTCTGCTTTGCAAAGCATGAATCCTATGTACTCATCTGTGACTGAATAAAAGCTGATTGATTGAGCTACTCCTGTCTTCCTCTGAGATTTTCTTCTACAATCAACAACACAATTTTTTAACATAATGACAGCAGTCAGTCAGTTAAGAGAGTTCTAAGGGCCAGTGACTGACAGGTGGCCTCAAAAATACTGGAACACAATTTTATTTGTATTTGTTGGCAAGTTATTGAAAATTCTTTTAAGAGAATACTGTAATTTGCTTGGAATTTCGAAACTTAATGTTTTGTGTTTTTGCCAAAAGTAGCAATCCACACACAATTTACATTATATGTTCCCCTTCTCTTTTACTCAGAATAGGTCAGCCCAGCCCACACGAACTTGAATTCTAGAGTGACAGTCGGGATTCGACACACTTGCTAATCAACGTTAGAGGAATGTTTGTTTTGCTTAAAGTGACATATCGAAGCCAACTTCTGGGTGTCAGAAAAGGAGAGAATAACAAGAAATGCTTGAAAGAGAGAAGAAAGTGTGACATCTGATTACCCAATTGTCCTCAAAGAAAGGTCAATTTACTAATGTTTGTCCAGTTTCCAAACATGGTGCAAACAAACTAGTTTTCCGGATTGTTCAATCTAACCCAACAACCATAAGATCAAAGAAATCTAGTTAAAGGCTAGTTCAAAAAAGCTGATTATTAGTGAGTGATCCACAAGGAATGAGGTGTATCACAGAAAATCAAAAGACCCCTTTCTGTTTATGAACATTTTAATGCTAAATAGCTTTTAATAAGAGGGTCTGTGAGCTAATGTTGTTAATGCACCTCAGTAAATACATTTATCAAATTTTGCACTGAACTTTAAATGCTTTTACAACGTGTGAGGTAATACACAGATTCATACTGTGACCAGCAGGGTGCACCACTTATCCCCTGAAACACGAGACACAATACCATCCTAGGTTGAAAAAGAAGATGTTTTATTTGATCAAACCTTCTCAAACCTCCAAATCCTTTTCCACAACAGTATAAGGCAATATGTTCTCTTGTCTCCTTCCACACCTCCCATATAGTCTCATCCACTCTCTTCCTGACTCTGACTACTCATGCAGGAAACCTGGCTTCTTTTATATTGGACTTGAAAGTACTTCCTATACCACAGCATTGCACTGGGGTCAGGCAGAAGCCCTGTAAAGAGGGTATAACAATCCCCTGGAGGTCCCCCTTGTTTCATCCAAGGTCCCTGACAGGACTGTTCCATGGGACTGCAATTCCCAGCCTGTTCTGTAGGTATCTATATGGACGTACAACCAGTGGGATGCTGCCATCTTGTGTACTAAGGGAAGACATGTGTAGTTCCCGGGAGTAGTCAACTTCTATCCTTACAAGCAGGCCTCTTGTCCCGACAAGGAACCTGTCTCCATCCTGTTCGGAGTACCAGACCATCCAGTATAGCACTTACAGTACATCTCCCCACCACTGCACATGAAGTAATATTAAAGCAAGCTGCATTCATGCAAATCAGGATACATATAAGTATCATTGCTACCCAGTGGTGAATGCAAACTGTAATGTAGCAGCGATCATATTACCCTGAAAATAAAGCTGAGCAGGATAAACCATTGACAGTGAAATGTCGTAGGTTTGCGGTGCTCTGCATTCCATGAACCCCTAGAACTATTGTGCTACAGTTTATACAGTAAGCCTGGGAATGTTCAAGAAGGGAGGTAGAGATTTCTGAGGCAAACAACAGTGGAAAATGACTGCGAACACTGGAACACCGTGGCTAGTTTCAGTATAAATGTGACTTTACAAGGCACTTGCTATGGGCATAACATCAGAAATGTGATTCTACTGCAAGTGAATCATTCATTATTAAATAAACGTGCCCATTATCAGGCTTAACTCTCATTCGGTGTATGTATCAGTCTTTCCACCTTGGTGGTCGTTACAGTATTATTTGTGATGTTGTGAAGTTGCAACAGTGCAATATTCTACTTTATTATTTCTTCTTCTTCTTCTTCTCATTATTATTATTATTGTTAGTGTAATAATCATTATGGTGAAGCTTATTCTGATATGTTCTTGCTCACCCAACCATCAGTTTCTGACTGAAGACAAGACTTGGCTGTACAGATGATTGTCTTGACTTTAGTGTATCTGCATGTGATTTTTCTGGCTGTTATATTTACATATGGGTAATCAGGGATACACTTCATTTTCTCCACTGCTACATCTCTGTCAGCTTGCTCTCTTAAAAAGATACATGCTATATTTTCTAGGTGACTGTTGGCAGTAAATTGGGCATACGCACTGGAGCCATCCTTAGCAAGATGAATAATCCTATTGGGCATTCCATTGGCAACTCCTTGGAAGTAATAGAAGCAATTGAATGCTTAAAAGGTAGAGGCTCTGCAGACCTGAGGGAGCTTGTTGAGTGTCTTGGTAAGTGCATGAACAACACATCTCACCTTTGGACAACATTAAAGAGTAGCAGATGTTTGATATAATTGGCGAGACCCCTTAGATATTGCCAAACTCATGGCAAAAAGTGTTCTCCCTTTACCCATGTCTGATTTTATAGCTGCGAACTATAGAGGCCTTGTTGGCTGGATTGTTGGTCATTCAGAAAAGATGCCATGGGTGCTCTTTACAAGCAGGAAAGACAAAGTGACTTTAATAAAAGCTCCAAAGTCATATAAAATCTTGTTTTTTTTTGTTAAGCAGGCATCATAAGTGATTTTCTTCGAAAACCTTAATAAAATGACTATAGTGCAGGAAAGTATTATGTGAATCTCAATGTTCTCCCTTTGAGTGATAAAGTAATATAAAATAAATGTGATTTGCACAAAGGGTTTCACTTGTTTACCATCTTTTAATGTACTACAATTCCTTAGGTGGTTACCTGCTTTGGCTCTGTGGAATGGCAAACACAATAAATTGTGGGAAGGAGTTAATTGTCAATACTCTGAAAAATGGGCAGGCTCTTGACAAATTCCAGGCCATGTTAGAAGCCCAGGGAGTCGAACAAAACACTGCCCATTTCCTTTGTAAAGGAGAACCAGATTACTTTACAGTTTTTAGGCGAGCCCAGCATCTTGCTGAACTTAAGACAGAAAAGGAAGGTAAGGTATTCTATATATCTCTGTGTTTAACAAATATATTTTATATTTTTTAGTTTCTGTGCAATGAATATAACTGAGAGAAGTGTCAATGTTCAAAATATACCTGCAGTGTATAGCAGTAAGGGCACTTACGATAATCTTACTCTAAATATTCTAGGTTTTATACAAATAAAAGGGAGACAAGCTTAGATACGAGGAGGGAGAATTTTTTATTGAATGTTTCCTCTATTTTTATTGTTAATTTGTAGCAAGAATCCCCTGTTGTAGTGGAGTATTCTTTAAACTCATCATGATTATTTATCTGGCTGTGAGTTTGAAAGTGTGAAGTACTAACAGTGAGGATGCACACAGGGGACATTGGTGTTAATAGTGGGATTAAGTAGCTAAATTATTTAGCAAACATTGTCTCTGTTAATAGTGGGATTAAGTAGCTAAATTATTTAGCAAACATTGTCTTACTAGAGTACACAAAAAATAAGATTGCTCCCTCATTCCATGAAATAACACTGCCCACATGAGAGAGACATTGTTGTCACACTCAATAATTCTATAAAGTCACAGAATGCTTGAGGGAAATGAGAAGGCTCAGGTCGATCAAATAATATAGTTATAAAGTAAAAATGACTTGTCTGCAGAATAGTCCTTTGAATGATTTGGTATAAAAACCCTGGTCATTATGGAAAAATGTAGTTAATTTATTAAATTAAACAAAACACTACTTTACAAAAATCAAAAGGCAATAATAAAGCTGGGGTGGCACGGTGGTGCAGTGCGTAGCGCTGCTGCCCTGCAGTTAGGAGACCCTGGGTTCACTTCCCAGGTCCTCCCTGCATGGACTTTGCATGTTCACCCCGTGTCTGTGTGGGTTTCCTCCCACAGTCCAAAGACATGCAGGTTAGGTGCATTGGTGATTCTAAATTGTCCCGTCCCTAGTGTGTGCTTAGTGTGTGTGTGTGTGTGTGTGTGCATGTGCGTGTGTGTGTGTGTGTGCATGTGCGTGTGTGTATGTGCGCGCGCGCCCTGTCCAGGTCTGTTCCTGCCTCTCGCCCTTTGTTGGCTGGGATTGGCTCCAGCAGACCCCAGTGACCCTGTGTTAGGATATAGTGGGTTGGACAATGACTGACTGAGTGAATAATAAAGTTCCGAGAAGGAAGAAGGTGAAAATTAAAAAAAAAATCCAACATGTTATGTTTAGAGATTTTAAATATTTGTGTTTGTTCCTGGGTCGATTCTGACCAATGTATGTCTCTCTGACGGTTCTGATACTCTAGGATTTCAAATCTCACACCTTAGATGTATTTAATATGTTGAAAAATTGTACATGTCTTTTCGTGATGCCATTTTGATTTTGGCTGAGTGCTGCCATGTATTAGTTACTTCCAGTTCCACAGAACTTCGCAATGTGTGTTTGCTCATGATGTCATCATTAGCAATGGCAGAAAGGTTGACCCGAGTGGTTCTGGGTTATCCAAGTTTAGGGATAGAACTTTGTAGTTAGTAAATTTTAAAATTTGTTTCTGTGGTTATCAGACCTTGCTCTCACTTTTGACTTTGATTCCTGCTTCATGGTTTGGCCTTGATGTCTCTTTGTTCTGACTTTTAGTTTGTACAGAGTACAGGTAAACAAATTTAGGAAGGTTGGGTAGGTTCCATTATCAAAGTCTCTAATTTGAATTAGTTAAAGAAACATTTTATACTAATTTTGAGTATTTTTTTTAGTTTAGTTTTGTTTTTTGAGTATTTTTGAGTATTTTTTTAGGTACAGTTGCTCAAGGAATTTAAATATATTAATCTCTAAAATACCAATATTTGAACATATTCAGTATATTAAATGCTGCCATCTTAATGCTATATGGATAATGTTACCATATTTCTTAAGCTATAAAAGAGGACACAAAAATAATGAACAACTGTAAATCCCCTTTGGAGTTTTTCTTCATACGATAGAGGTTCCCCCTTGGAGTTTTACTCCATATAAGAGCGGGGGATTGACATTTGTAATTACGTGAGCAGTGAACAGTGCACCGCTAGAGAACCCCTGAACTTTTGTTAAAAATAAAAAATAAAAAAAAACAAGGACATGAATGGAAACTGCAGTGTGAAAAATCTGGACAAACTAAAACTGACGTAGAATGTCCCAAGATGTAAATTAAAATTTCAGTTTGTTACACGTTTTGTAGAAAACCTTGCTCCATTCAGTTCTTTAGTCCTTACTGCTGTCTGGAAGTAAAGCACTTTTTCTACCATCTCCCACTCGCAGATGGCTGCTGAATTACTTAATCAAGATTTGTTTGGTCTTTTTAAGGATCATTCACCTGAACCTAATCGATTATTAGGTTACAAGATAAGACACGTAAATAACCGGGCTTGGGGCTTTCCTGGAAAACCATCTGGAGGTCAGCCAAACGTGAATCATAGAACTATATCCCCTCCTACACGCCCACTCAAACCACTAACTGGCTAGGTATATCCTGTGAATAGCCCAGTCAGTATTTGCACAACAATCGCTACATGAGTTGCCGCTATAATGTCGGGTGGAAAAAATGGAACAGCGAATCAACATCAAATTTCTCACGAAATTGAACAAAAAAGCCACAGAAACTTATGATATGATAAAAACGGTGTATGGTGATTAGAGTTTGTCTCGCACACAAGTTTTTGAGTGGCACAAACCTTTCAAGGAAGGACAAGAAAATGTGGAAGATGGGCTGGGTGGGTGCTTCACCAAGACAACGCTCCTGCGCACAACGCTTTTTCCGTAAAGCAGTTTTTGACTGACAATAACATTCCTGTCCTCGATCATCCTCCCTATTCGCTGGATTTAGCTCCATGTGATTTTTTACTTGTTCCTGAAATTCAGAGTAACCGGAAGGGAACAGGTTTTTCTTCAGTGGATGAAGTGAAGACCGAAACAGCAAGCCTGTTGAAGGGCCTCAAGCAAGAAGACTTCCAGCACTGTTTCAATCAATGGAAGATACAATACATATGGAGCAGTGTAGAGATCGGAAGGGGGAGTACATAGAAGTTGACAATGTTTAGAATGCTGAAATTCATCAGTATTTTTTTTACCAATCTGGCTAGTTTTGTGTCTCACCTCATAGATTATAGTTTAATGTTATACCATACATTACTGATCTAAAATTGTTTACAATTAATTTTTTAACATGTTTCTTGCAAAATCATTACCATTATTTATGTGGATAGCGTTTAATAAACCCTTGTTGTTCTAAGGGACAATACTGGAGATTAGTGGCCTGACCTTGGCAGAGGTGCTGTGTGAGCTGGGAGCCGGACGTACAAAAGTTGGCGAAGTGATCAACCACAGTGTTGGTGCCGAACTCTTAGTTTGTGTTGGTCAGTGTGTGAAGAAAGGTAAGTGGTAGGCCTTAAAAATGCAATCCAAATCAGCTATTAGAGACTGTAACAACTTTACTCAAAGAATTAATTTTCCTGTTTGTGTTCCACAAGAGCTTTTGTGGGGATATTGTTTTTGTATCTTTAATGGGTCACATAAGTTATGTTTTAGCCCAGCAACACTGAAGGCTTGGAGTGGGCTGATACTCACTGGTAAGCAGTACTGACACCTCTTTTTTAATTTGCATTTAGAATACCAGCAATGTTTTGAATGTTGGGAACCCCCATCAAAAATTCTTGAATCGATTGTCACTGTACAGTTGCAGACCAAGTTTAATAGGGGAAGTATAGTCTGCTCTGACCGTTCTTACACAGAGCATCAGTATTGGCAGTTCAGTCCAATTTGTCATCCAGCTGCACTCCCAGGTATTTATAGGTCTGCACCCTCTGCACACAGTCACCTCTGATGATTACGGGGTCCATGAGGGGCCTGGGCCTCCTAAAATCCACCACCAGCTCCTTGGTCTTGCTGGTGTTAAGGTGTAAGTGGTTTGAGTCGCACCATTTAACAGAGTCTTTGATTAGGTTTCCATACTCCTCCTCCTGCCCACTCCTGATGCAGTCTACGATAGCAGTGTCGTCAGCAAACTTTTGCACGTGGCAGGACTCCAAGTTGTATTGGAAGTTTTGGAGGGGATACAAATAAAGTAACATTACTCTATGTCAAATTAGACTGTTCTGTCACAACTTTCCAGCACAGTTTCACATTTTCAAAGTATTGTGAGCATGCATCCTTTTCTAACACACTGCCTAACAGAGCCAGTTCCCAGGCAAAGGATTTACAGGCATGACAATTCTAATTTTCTGCTTTTCTTCATATAAAATGTGAGATATTAGACACACAAGCCTCTCCTCTGTTTGTTAGGTTCAAAACACATGTTTTCTTTATTCCTTGTCACTGCTTTTTATGCATTATACTCTCAGGTAAGTGCTTATTGGTTATCAGCTCACAAAGTCCACCCCTATGACTTGAGACAAAGTCAGATTTTGTTGGTTGATTCAAGGAGTTTTTGGACTGAGTTGCTGGGTGTGACAGAATAGATGACTAGAGTTCACTGGACTGCCTCAGATTGCTAAGATTATATACAGGAAGTCTACAACTGAAAGTCACACTAAAAGTTGTGCAATGTGACATGTCTTTAATTTTATTTAAAACTGGTGTCAGATATTTTTGAGAGGAAATCCTGGGACGAAACTTTTTCAAAGATATAATTTCAAGTCCCACGAGATGAGAGTTTTGCTAGGAGATTTTTTCCAAGTCCCACACTCCTCTCAACCATATTCAACCACGCACACAGTCCAATCACCTGTCAATCGTATGAATGCTTTTGTCAGACACACTTCCTGCTCTCTCAGCACTGATCAATTTTTACGTTTTCCTCAGTTTAAGTCATTTATGAAAAGTTCTCCATTTCTTCCTTTAAAGAAGCTTTTATGGACAGTATTGTTATACATACAATCTACTAATTTCATTCGTAATAGTCCATTTCTGAACAATAATTCTATACGTTCTAGATGACACGTCAACAACTAAGCGAGGAAGAAAAGGCAGCGCGTCAAAAAGGGGCCAAAAAGCGTTGGAGGAAAAATAATTCAAAAAAGAACAATAATGGTCTAAGTGCAAATTCAGAAAGTAAGGAAAGTAATGGTACAAAATCTAACAAGGAAAATTAGCAAACAGTTCAGTTATTAAACTATTTATCGGGTGAGGTAAAATTAGCGATTTTAAAGAGTAAATAATAAACAATGTGGGGCAAGGCCAACTGATGCTCTTTTTATTTTCAAGATAAATGTACGCTCCAGAATAATAATGGAATACACTTATTATAAATTGATGCATACATTAGATTTATTTAAAAATGTGTGGGGAGTTCCTGCCAAACTGAAAGTGGACTTCTATGTCTTCGCCAGCAAGGAAGAAGCAGAAAAGGAATTAAGAAAGCTGATCCCAACACTATTCTGAAACACAATAGTGAGCCATAGCCTGTCATGACATGGCAAGGATAAATAACTTACTACTTGATCTATTTGTTAAGATACGGGTTTTTATAATTATATATCCTCTTTATTACTCATTATTACTCGGACGCTATCTGTTTATATTTTAATTACAGTTAGACGTTTGTGCTTAATTTTTTATTTTTATTTTTTAATCTTATTTATTTATTTTTTCTCTACCCTAAAGGAGACTGTTTAGACTGTTTAACATCATACCCTTGGTTTATTGTTATTGTTATTATTGCATTAAGACTTACTATGCTTATTCTGGACCACTTTCTAACCATTCCCCGGGTTTATTATCTTAATACATTAAGATTGCTGAAGATTATATATATTTTAAGTTCATAGTTTGTTAATTATTATATTTTAGGCATATAGTATTTAGACTATATTGGTGATAGATATCTCTATTTTTTTAATCCTAAAATGCCACTGCGTGGGGGCTTGTTTTGCTTTAGATGTGCTCTGTCTCTGGGTATGTCAGAGGACCGAGACTGCGTGAAATGGGGTCCAGCTTCATGTGGGGAGGCAAAATGGGAGGGTGGGGGGTTAAGGGGGGGAGAGAAAGAGAGGAGGCTATATCTAATCCTTTTAATCTTTATAATTATAACTACCAATGTAACAATAGGCTGCATGGCAATAACTCTTGGGGAAATAGGAAATTAAGGTTAAAGCTGTCTCACGTCCAGTTAAGACTATAAAATGACATCAAAAATTCAGAATCGGTATCTCCATGATGGGACAGTTAACTTTGTGAGCTGGAATGTTAAAGGCCTGAATCACGAATTAAAGAGAAAGAAAGTACTATCTCACCTAACAAGTTTAAATGCTAAAATAGTATTTTTACAGGAGACCCACTTACTAAGCAAGGATCAGTACCGGCTGCAAAAGGACTGGACTGGCCAAATGTTCCATTCTAGCTTTACAAAGAAAACTAGGAGGGGTGGGAATTCTCATACATAGAACAGTCTCATTTGTAGCATCAGATGTAGTATTGGATCCTGAAGGGAGATACTGTATGTGATGGTCATGGGTAACTTATCTAACTGTTGTCCAGTCAGCCGCCTCAACAATAGAGGCACGGAACATGGCCCATTCGGACTCAATGTCCCCCACCTCCCTCGGGACGTGGTTGAAGTTCTGCGGAGGTGGGAGTTGAAGCTACTTCTGACAGGGGACTCTGCCAGCCGTTCCCAGCAGACCCTCACAACACGTTTGGGCCCACCAGGTCTGACCGGCATCTTCCCCCACCATCGAAGCCAACTCACCACCAGGTGGTGATCAGTTGACAGCTCTGCCCCTCTCTTCACCCGAATGTCCAAGACATATGGCCGCAAGTCCGACGACACGACTCACTGACCTGAGGCCTAGGGTGTCCTGGTGCCAAGTGCACATATGAACACCCTTATGCTTGAACGTGGTGTTCGTTATGGACAATCCGTGACGAGCACAGAAGTCCAATAACAAAACACTGCTCGTGTTCAGATCGGGGGGGCCATTCCTCCCAATCATGCCCTTCCAGGTCTCACTGTCATTGCCCACGTGAGCATTGAAGTCTCCCAGCAAAACGACGGAATCCCCAGAAGGAGTGCCCTCTAGCACCCCCTCCAGAAACTCCAAAAAGGGTGGATACTCCAAACTGCTGTTTGGCGCATACGCACAAACAACAGTCAGGACCGCTTCCCCCACCGAAGGCGAGGGAGGCCACCCTCGTCCATCGGGTAAACCCCAATGCACAGGCTCCGAGTCGGGGGGCAATAAGTATGCCCACACCGGCTCGGCGCCTCTCACCGGGGGCAACTTCAGAGTGGTAGAGAGTCTAGCCCCTCTCAAGGAGATTGGTTCCAGAGTCCAAGCTGTGTGTCGAGGTGAATCCGACTATATCTAGCCGGAACCTCTCGACCTCGCGCACTAGCTCAGGCTCCTTCCCCTTCAGAGAGGTGACATTCCACGTCCCAAGAGCCAGTTTCTGTAGCCGAGGATCAGACCGCCAAGATCCCCGCCTTCGGCCACCACCAAACTCGCACTGCACCCAACCTCCTTGGCTTCTCCCATAGGTGGTGAGCCCATGGGGAGGAGTACCCACGTTAGCTCTTCGGGCTGTGCCCGGCCGAGCCCCATGGGTGCAGGCCCGGCCACCAGGCGCTCGCCATCGAGCCCCACCTCCAGGCCTGGCTCCAGAGGGGCGCCCCGGTGACCCGCGTCCGGGCAAGGGAAAATGTCGTCCAAGGTTTTTATTCTTCATCGGAGGTTTGTTGAACCGTTCTTTGTCTCATCCCTCACCTAGGACCAGTTTGCCTTGGGTGGCCCTACCAGGGGCATAAAGCCCCGGACAACATAGCTCCTAGGATCATTGGGACACGCAAACACCTCCACCACGATAAGGTGACGGTTCAAGGAGGGGAACATCTAACACTGCAAAGATAATTACAAAGTTTATAACTGATCACAACTTATCAGACCCCTGGAGGCTTTTTAAACCCAAACTCAAGAACATATTCTTTCTACTCACCAGTACATTATTGCTACTCAAGAATTGATTATTACTTTATAGATAATTTCTTGCCTAATTAAATCTTGCAAATATGATGCTATTGTTATTTCTGACCATGCACCTCTGATCTTGGAGCTAAAGTTACTATGCCCCACACACTCACCTCGCAGATGGCGTCTCAACCCGCTTCTATTAGCAGACGAGAATTGTACAGAATTTATATCCAAACAAATCAGTTTCTTCCTAGAGACAAATACATCCTCAGAGATTTCTGCAGGAATACTCTGGGAAACTCTTAAGGCCTTCTTAAGAGGACAGATTATCTCATATCTTTCCCACAGAAATAAATTAGAAACCAAGAAAGTAGCAGAGATAAAAAGCGAAATTACTAGAATAGATGAAGAACATGCCAGGCTTCCAAGCGTGGCTCTACATAGGAAAAGGCAGGCTCTACATTCAGAACTAAACCTCTTGACAACTAAAGAAACTGAACAACTAATTTATAAATCCAGACATCATTACTATGAACATGGAGAGAAAGCTAATAAGCTTTTAGCTCAACAAATTCACAAGCAAGAAGTCCGCAATGCAATCCCAGTAATCACCAACATGAACGGAGACAAAATCATCGACCACAAAAATATAATGCACACATTTAGAGACTACTATAAATCCTTATATTCTACTGAGTTTAAAGAAGACAACACACAATCTAATGCATTTCTGGATACATTACAGATACCACAAATAGACACTTTTAGTGTGGAGGAACTCGATAAACCTCTGGCGTTATCAGAATTACTAGATGCTATAAAGTCACTTCAAGGCGGAAAGCAGCAGGCCCTGATGGCTACCCTGCAGAATTTTATAAGAAATTCTCCGCTCAGCTAGCTCCCCTCCTATTAGCAACATTTACAGAAGCCAGAGACAATCAAACTCTTCCTCAAACTTTCGCCAAGCATTAATCACCGTTTTTCCAAAACAAAATAAGGACTTATTACAATGTGCATCATACAGACCAATTTCACTTTTGAATAATGACGTTAAAATACTCTCAAAATCATAGCTAGAAGGATGGAGAAAGTGCTCCCTCGTAATATCACAAGATCAAACTGGATTTATCAAGGGTGACACTTATCTTCAAATCTTCACGCCTGTTTAATGTAATATACTCACCAACTAAATCAAACACCCCAGAAATATTATTATCATTGGATGCAGAAAAAGCATTTGACATGATTGAATGGAAATACCTTTTACTACATTGGAGAAATTTGGGTTTAGCCCAACATTTGTGCATGGATCAAACTACTGTATACCAATCCAGAAGCTTCAGTTTGTATCAACAACATTTGTTCAGACTACTTTAAACTAGAACGTGGTACCAGACAAGGATGCCCATTGTCACCGCTGCTGTTTGCAATCGCCATTGAACCACTGGCAATACACTGTCGAAATACTGATCAGATAAAGGGGATTATCAGAGAAGGACTGGAACAGAAAATTTCTCTATATGCAGATGATATGGTACTGTATATATCAGACCCACAAAATTCTGTGCCTGCAGTCTTAACAGCACTCACAGAATTTCAAAAGATCTCTGGTCTCAGAATTAATCTGAATAAAAGTGTACTCTTTCCAGTGAATTCTCAAGCATATAATATTAGATTAGACACCCTACCTTTTATCATTGCAGAACAGTTTAAATACCTGGGTAAACATCACAAGTAAACATAAAGCTCTTTATCAACAAAATTTGCCGTCTGCATGGAAAAAATTAAGCAAGACTTGCATAGATGGTCAACCCTTCATCTCACTCTAGCTGGAAGAATTAACACTGTTAAGATGAATATTCTTCCTAAGCTCCTTTTTTTATTTCAAAACATTCCAATATACATCAATAAATCATTTTTTAAGCAATTAGATTCAACAATAACCTCATTTATTTGGAACTCAAAACATCCACGCATCCAAAGAGCGACCCTACAAAGACAAAAGGCAGAAGGTGGCATGGCTCTACCTAACTTCCAGTTTTATTACTGGGCAGCAAACATACAAGCTATAAAACCTGGACACAAATAGAAGAACATACACAGGCTGGTCCGCAATAGAAGTAAAATCCTGCAGTACTTCTTTATATTCCTGCTCTGTGCCCCAATAAATGCAAGTTATCGGCAATATACTAATAACCCAATTGTGCTTCACTCACTTAGAATATGGAACCAATGTAGAAAGCATTTTAAGATGGAGAAGCTTTTATCTGTGGCACCTCTGCAAGAGAACCACCTCTTTCAACCTTCACAAACATATGCAGTTTTAATATCTGGAAAAATTTGGGATTAACTTGCTTAGAGATCTTTATATAGACAACGTCTTTGCATCCTATGAACAATTACATTCCAAATTTAACATTCCAGCTACACATTTCTTTCACTATCTTCAAATTAGGAACTTTGTTAAACAGAACCTTCCGATTTTCCTCATCTTGCACCCTCATCCATGCTGGAAAAAATATTGCTCAATTTCAAGGACTCAGACACCATCTCTGCAATATATAAAATTATTTTACAGTCCCTCCCTTTCAAAGATCCAAGAGGACACTGGGAAAAAGATCTCTCAATTAATATATCAGAAAAGGAGTGGAAAGTAGCAATGCAGAGAATTCACTCGAGCTCCATATGCAAAGCATACAATTATTCAACTCAAAATTATATATCGAGCACATCTGTCTCGACTAAAACTCTCCAAAATGTTTCCAGGGCATGATCCAACCTGTGAACGCTGCAATCAAGTCCCAGCCTCACTGGGTCACATGTTTTGGGCCTGCACCAAATTAACATCATTCTGGACCAAAATTTTTAATTACCTTTCAGACAGCCTTGGTCTCACAATCCCTCCTAACCCATTAACAGCTGTGTTTGGGGTTCTTCCAGATGGGTTTAAAGTGGAGAAGGACAAACAAACTGTGATTGCATTCACTACACTTTTGGCACACAGACTTATTTTGCTAAACTGGAAGAATCCAAACTCTCCTCTTTTAAGTCAGTGGGAAACCGATGTTTTTTACTATTTGAAACTGGAAAAAAATCAAATACTCAGTTAGAGGATCTGTACAGATTTTTTTCAAAACATGGCAGGATCTAATCAGTAATATTTTAGAATAAGCTCTTAAAGCACAGAGGAAGCAATTATTTCTGTATTTCTTTTTCTTCTCCATTCATCTCTATTGGCTTATCAAACTCATCAATTTAGGTATGTTTACAAGCCTTAAGTTTTACTCTGTTGGCCATGCTCTCTCTCTCAGGGGTGGGGGTCGACTTGTTCTCAATCCTACTTTTTGTAAAAATTGATTGATTTGTATGGAATGATTGAAATAAAATTTAAAAAAAAATGTGTGGGGAGTTAAAGGGGTGCTTTGCTCAATTGATGATGGAGAACTAAAAATGAATGTATGAGACATTGTTTAAGTTTTATTTATTTATTTATTGTTTCTTGGATGATGTAAAATAGTTGAACTGATAGAATGGTGTAACATTATAATACTTATGTTAAAGTTATGATTTGAGACATTTAAGTGCTTGTTTGATACAGGGGGTTTGAATTGTTAATTAGAAGAAATTGGAAAAGTTTTGGGGTCATTTCAAATTAATATAAGTAATAGTATGTCTTAAATGGAATTGATTCTCATTTGATTAAGCAGCCTGTAAAAATATTTGTTTTATATGTTATCTATTATGTATTATTTTGCTTTATTGCTATTTGATCAATAAAGATCATTTTAAAATAAAAAATAATCAGCCTGGACCAGGTGGAATTAAAAACCTAGCAGGTCCAAACAGGAACAGACATAAAAGACAAAGAGTAGAAGACAAAGTAGAATGTTGTAAAGAAGTTCAAAAACATTGGTGCGATACACATGCAGAACAGGTTAAAGATTATGAAAGTACGAAAATTCAAAAGTTTACAAAAAATGATAGTATAGATCGCATTAGTGCAAACAAACAGAAATTATTACTCTGTGAAATACTGGAACAGCGAAAAGAGATCAAATATATGGACATACTGTAGGTGATATGACAGAAGTATCTAGATATTGTTCAGCTTTAAACTTTTAAGTCAGAAACTTGTAGATCATCTAATCCGTGATGGCATAACAGAAAAGTAGTGTTTCTTCCCAATGAAGAGGCGTATCCACGAGAATTAAAAATTTTGCTTTTACTGAAGTGTTACAGTAAAAATGTAAGTTTAAAAAGTATTTCCATGTTAATTTCAAAGCCAAACAGAATGAAAATATTTAACTCAATGAATACCTCTAACGCAACATGAAACATAAATTTCTTTTTTAATTTATTACTTTTTACTATTTTTTACTATGGTTAATTACTTGCTGTAATGTTAAATAGTTCTATTATTATTATGCATATGTAACTGTTCCTATGAAAATAACAATCGATTAAAATTGTACATCCGGTTACCCATACCCAGGGGTTAGTGAGCGAAGTGAGCAGGGGACAGAGCCCCCTAGTAAATAAATGAATAAATAAATAAAGGCAGCTTTTGCAGTGCTCTCAGTTTATCACCATTTTTTAATTTATATTGATTACAGAAAGACCAATCTATTTGAATTTTAGTGTTGCTGTTCACCTCATTTATTTTACACATACCTTTAGGGATATGGGGTAGAACCGGAGTGCTCTGGAGATGAAAATACATAGGGAGGACATGTTAGAAAACCACACACACTTCTACCAAGCATGGGATTCAAACTTGTGAGGCAGCATTGTCAACTACTGCACCGACATTATCTCTTTTAGGTTAACTCTAAGTGAGTACTAAATGCATTTTTTCAAACTTAGTAAATATTTAAATAAAAAAATAAAACTTAGTAAATAGATTAGATAAATGTTATTAATCCCAAGTGGAAATTCAGATGCCTATAGCAGCAGAATCACGAAGAAAACAAGGAAACAGGCTCACAGGACAAATAATACACCCAAACGACTGATGGACAGACAGAAAGACAGACAGACAGACAATTCATTAGTTGGCAGCACTGCAGCAGAAGTTATATCTGATGGTCTGTTTCCTTTTCTTCATCCCAGGTGACAGCTGGGTACGAGTACATTATGACATTCCTGCTCTGAAAGAGGACCAGATAGCTCGTCTGCAGGCAGCCCTCACTATTGGGAGCAGCACAGAATTTAATGATTCCCCTCTTGTTACTGAGTTCATTTTGCCAAAGTGAGGAACACAACTCGATTCTGGAGAGAGAAGAGACCTGAAGATTGTTGCCATGCTGCTGTAAACACTTTTTTGTAAGCTGAACAGAATTCCACTTTCCAGGTTACATAACGCAATCTGATATAAAGTCAGAGAAATTAAAAAAGGATAATCAGTAATGTGCTTATAGTAAGTAGTTTAAAAGTATGTAACAATGATAATGTATGCATTACAGAACACTTTCCAAGTATAGATGAGCTGTTCACACTACGTGAATTTGAGTCAGGGACAGTGATTGAATCGATGATCGTGTGGCGTAAATTTGTAGTGTTTTAGTCATGATGCCCATATGCTGTATGTTTGTTAGTTAAGAGATAAGAAAATGTCTATACTGATGGATATTTCAGTAATGCATTCTGAGCCTGGATAAGTGAACTGGGTGCATGTGGACACTTCTCAGTTCCTTGAGGAATGGGGACCTTTTTCTTAACATAAACTTCCCACTGTTTTGGCTTTGATAAAATGACAGGTGAGCTACTAGGCAAAAGCAAGGACTAAAAAATGAATAAACTGGGTAAACATACAAGTGTCAGATGACAGAAGACACACAAAGCCAAAGTACCAAAACCAAAATCATCAACCAAAGGCAGATATAATGGAAAAACAGACAAAATTTCACCCTCTCTAAAATAATTTTGGTAACTAACTAAATATACTGAAGGATTTTGGTTTATCTAGAAACAAAGTGTGTCAGCTTAAAGAATTGTACAGTAATCCCTCGCTATATCGAGCTTCGACTTTCGCGGCTTCACTCCATCGCGGATTTTAAATGTAAACATATCTAAATATATATCACGGACATTTCACTTCAAAAATTCTGCGGATTTCTGCTGGCAGTGGGTCTTTTAATTTATGGTACATGCTTCCTCAGTTTGTTTGCCCAGTTGATTTCAAACAAGGGACGCTATTGGCGGATGGCTGAGATGCTACCCAATCAGAGCACATATTACATATTAAATAAAACTCCTCAATGAATCTTGAAAGCCTGAACAGCACGTATTGATTTTTGATTGTTTGCTTTTTCTCTGTCTCTCTCACTCTCTCTGACATTCTCTGCTCCTGATGGAGGGGGTGTTCGCACACTGGCCTAGAGGATATGGAAACTCCTCTAAAAAATGCTGAAAGACTACCTTCACATTGCTCCCTTCCTTGCAGCTGCTTTCTCCGGCAGTGCTGTGCATATTTAAAAATCCAAACAGCCCTATTGATTTTTGATTGTTTGCTTTTCTCTCTCTCTCTCTCTGACATTCTCTGCTCCTGACGGCGCTCCTTTGAAGAGGAAGATATGTTTGCATTCTTTTAATTGTGAGAAAGAACTGTCATCTCTGTCTTGTCATGGAGCACAGTTTAAACTTTTGAATAAAGGGTGTTATTTCATGTCTAGAGGGCTCTAATAATGTTAAAAAAATGTATTTAGAAGGTCGTAAACAGGTTATCTATGCTCTAACTGCAAAAATATTCGATTTATAAATAAAGAATCCTATTTGCGAAAATTCATTTATCGCTGTAGAGTCTGGAACGGATTAATGGCGATAAACGAGGGTTTACTGTATTGTGACATTTCATTTAACTTCTTCTGGCAATCCATGGTAGCAGCATTGCACCAAACACAGTGTTGGTGAATGCAGTGCACCATTTGTTGTTACAAAATGGTGGGAAGTTAACATCATAAATGTAATAATGAAACCTAGGAGCGGGAGTAGGTTGAAAAAAGACCCACAAGGAAGACCCTGACTAGCTTTAACCCTGTTACATATCTGACATGGTAGTATGACATTTCTAATAGCCTGATTCAGATTTTCCCACCGAACATACCATTGAACCAATTTTGTAGTTTGCATTGGCCAAAATCCATGAAGAAATTGATCAGAATGAAACTTCACTTCAAATAGAATCTGGCATGAAAGCTTTCACCACTAGGAGCTTTCTCATAATTGCTTGATTTTTCTATAGCTGCAAATAGTAAAGAAATAAGATCTTCAAGATGGTCTACAACTGTTGCTGCCAAAACTTTTTCAGCTGGTATAACATTCTCAAGGCTCACCTGATGATTCATTGCTATCAGATTACCTGGGCACAACATCTGCTTATTTGTTTTGCTCCAGGAATGGCATAAAATGACAAAATGGAAAGAGCTCAAAAATAAGCCTCATCTAGTTTGACCTAAGAATTACAATGTGTGGCTATTTTTAAACACACTTAATGTAAAGATGTTTTACCAGTTCCAGCCAGTGGTGCCAGTCTTACAATGTTATTTTTATTGCTAAAATTTCCTGGTTCTTCATATCATAATTCTGTTTAATATGACAGAGCTTCCAAAAAAAAAAAAACTCACCGGATAAGATGGATGGATCATGAAAGCCATCATGTAAAGCTGATAGATAGATAGATAGATAGATAGATAGATAGACATACAATTGCATAAAAATTGGCCTAAATAATATAATGATAGATAGATAGAACAAATGCACAAATGAATCAACACAAAAACGTATTTGTCTCCAGGACAAATAAATAAAGGGAAATAAATAAATTGAAATTTGGCTTTTTTACATACATAGGTAGATAGGTAAATAAATGAAATATGCACACACACTATGGTCTGAACACACACTGGAATGACTATAAAGCAAGAAAATGAAAAAGTAAGACAAGTTTTTACTTGGCTGTCACCGTCCCATTATTTCCCAATGCCAGGGAATCTCTTAGAAAAGATGGTACTTACATTAATCTTTGAAGTGTCAACCTTGATCTTGAAATGTAAGGAGACATCTAGATAATAAAGTTTAGGTGCTGATGTAAAAAAATCAAATCATTCCTTAGCTGTTGGAGTCTTATTGGAAGATTTTATTTAGTTAAGACAGTAATTGGTGGAATCAGAAATAAAGTTTTAATAAATCATTAGGAATCACTTGTGGAAAAAAAGATATATCATCGATATACAGTGCTGTTACTAAATTCTACTTTAGATTCACCCCTCCCTGATCTGAATTTAAATTATAAACACTTCTTAAAGGAATACTACACCTAAGAATGATCATTTTATAATTTGTTACTCATCCCATGTGGTTTTGTAGTGATGGCCAAGAAAAAAGTTTTATCTCATATTTTCATTTAGAATAAAGATAATGTTATGTTATGTAATAATAATGTACTCTGTGTGGCGACTCCTGCCAGTCATTGCACTTGACATAAGAGGTGCCCAGTTTGCAGGACCCATATACAGTATTTAATGTGCTTCTTTATTTACATGGGTTATGGGCAATACTTGTAAAGGAACTTGAGATGGAGTTTATGATGTTCTTAGTGTTATGTTTCGGGGCACAATTAGTTTGGTTTGGATAAAATTTTAAATGCTTTAATTATTTTACTTGATTTGAATGCTGAAGCAAGTGAATACTGCCACACGTGAGTGGTTAAATTCTTGTGGTTTAATGAACTCAGTTTTAAGTACAATTTTTAAAAACTCCATTTTATGTTAACAAATGTGTTGTACCATATATTTCATGTTATGCTTTTTTGAAATATGCATCATTAAAAACATTTATTATTTAAAATGTTTTACGAGACCTTTAAATATTTTTCTAAAGTATTAAAGGCATAATTTTGCTCCTTGGTACAAAATGGAGTTTTTCCTTCAGTCTGTGAGTAAAGCCTGCAATGGACTGGATCCACACACGGGACTGGTGCCTATGCCGCCATGACAGACTCTGCCTCTTCACGACCATAAAAACTGGATACACACGTAGACACGGATGGATGAACTTTTCGTTGAAGGCCATAAAGGTCTGCGGTGAGTAGGATGCCAGTGTCACATTTTGTGATTGTAGAAACTTTGTCTTTCCAAAGACTGCGTGTTCTGTCTGTGTCTGGATATCATGCTTTTGTCCCACATACAAAAGAAATGAACCTGCAGAAGTGGATCTCACATTGGTTAACTGATAGGAGACAAACAGTACAGATAAGAGGAGAATGCTCCACATGGAGTGAGGTCATCAGTGGAGTTCCTCAGGCTTAGGGTCATTACTTTTTCTGATTTATATTAATGACAATGATTTTGGTAGTTAGTAAACTTGTTAAATTCATAGGTGACATTTACATTGTAGGGATGGTAGACACTTAGAAGGCAACAAAAAGACCTGGATAACATTCAGAACTGGCCAAAAAACTTGGAAAATGCAGTTTAATATACAAAGTGGGGAAAATAAATATCAATTATAAATGCAAGAAGTGAGACACTGTCCTACATGAAACAACCTCCGGGAAGCAATTAAAAGGGCAAATAAAATGTTAAGTTATATAACAAAAGCTGTTGAATTTAAGTCACTAGTAAGACTGCATCTGGAGTACTGTGTGCAGTTCTGGTCACCACTGTACAAGAAAGACATAACAACATTTGAGGCTGTGCAGAGGAGAGCAACCAAGAGCATCCCAGGACTTAAGGACATGTCCTACTCTGGCTGACTCAGAGAATTGAACCTGTTTATTCTCAGGCAGAGGAGACTGTCTGGGAACCTAATCCAGATATTTAAAATCCCCAAAAGGCATCGACAATTTAGATCCAGCAACATTCTTTTGGCTTAAGGGTGAATCAGGTACTTGAGGACATCAGTGGAAATTAAGGAGAAGTGGTACATTTGAGACCAGGGAACACTTCTTTACTCAGAGTGTTGTGGAACCCTGGAACAAACTACAAAGAAATGTAGCTGAAGCAGAAACCTCGACAACCTTTAAGAAAAATCTGGATGAGATATTAGGACAATTTAGCTATTAGTGAAACAAACGAGCTTGATGGACTGATTGGTCTCCTCTCGTCTCTCCTCTCCTCTCCTTTCTTATGTTCTTCTGAAAACGTGTTTTAGGTTAATCGGCAGCTTTAAATAGCAATAAATTCTCTACAGATCTGATCAGTGGTAAAGTTGTTTGAAAAAGTAGCTGCGAATATGCACCTGACTTTATACTCGTAAAACAAGGGTCAAATACTCAGATCAAAATATTAGTTGGCGCTGCTTTGGGCATTCCATGTCAAAGTACCTAAACTAATACAGCCGTTGCAGCTTACCGTATATCAAACTGGCTCATTCGCCTTGTGATCGTCTTCTCCGATACACCATATAGATCTGCAATCTGCCTGTTCTTTTGACTCATCTGGATTGTCAAAGGATGGACATCCAGAGCAGGGAACTGTGTCACCTGAACTAGAGTGTAGTAGAGTCCATTCCACCTGTTCTTCAATAATTTCAAAAAGAGTTTCATCTATATTGGAGTCTAAAAGGGACACCAACATTGTAATTTCTTCTGATAAATCTTCAATTCTCTCTCTGGAATACGTAATATCTTCGGCAGAATCCATTTCATCGGCAGTAGTAAGCATTTTTCCAATTAATTCTTGTGCTTCGTTTCACCAATCAGTAACTAGAGGGCGTGTTAGAGCCCACCCTCTCAACTTTGACGAGTGAAAGTGACAGTTTTATTTCAAGTCGTATTTCATGATGATTTGCAGGAATGTTACGGACAAAATAAAATAAATAAATAAGCAACAAAAAACATATTTCGTGACACATTTATTTATTCATGCTCTCATTTCATGACATAATTATTTAGGCTCTCATTTCATGACACATTTATTTATTTATGCTCACATTTCACAGTACTTTTATTTATTTGCAGATTTATTTATTTATTTTATTTTGTCCAAAATATTCCTCCATAGGTACTAATTTGACTTATCTATCCCTCCATTTTTCTAAATCCATAATTTTCCTTGCACTGGACACTTGTACAGATATGGGAGGCAACTGGAATCCTCAAACAAAATGCACAATGGAATAGGAAAAAACGTGCAAAAACAACTCTGATGATGTCCCTGGTAGCCACTGCACTTGTAAATACAGCTTGAAACTGATATGCTTTCTCATGGTGCATCGACAAGCATAGTTTAGTCGTAAAAAATCAAAGTAGGCTAAATATATGATTAACTTATTCGGCAACAGATTCGTTCCTGTCATTTCAAACTATCTAGTTATGGCAGGCCTACCCCACAAGTGTTTAAGAAATCGACAGGTCATATCCCTCTCAAAAACAAAGCCACATGGATATGCTGTAATTGTTGACTCGATGAGCAGGTAAAGGACCAGACGTTCATTTGTTCAGAGTGCCACTGCTGATACGTCATCAGTTCAATGCCCCGATCCCCCGAGTGAGGTCAATATCCTTTTCCTATCAAAGGAGAGCAAAGTGAAAGTAACAAAATATCCCGCAACTGTATGCTTGCCATTCACTTTAAACTGAAAGCTATTTTACCAAATTATTTAAAATAAATAAAAAATAGCTAAAAATAGGCCCCAGACTATATACTGTACAGTAATAATAATAATAGTACACATATATATATAATAATGATACACATAAAATACAGAAGAACTTCTATAAGTTGGCAAAATAAGTTTAAAATCAGTAATACAAAAAAGAAAGTAAATCATTCGAGAAGCAGGACTTACATTAAAGTGAATGTTTACAATGAACAACAACCACTGCCATGTCACAAGAGGACAGGGAATTTGAGCAAAGTGACAACGTCACCTGCCTGCCCTACACAAACTATGAGAGCACTTAAAATGTAGCTATCTAAACCTACAGGGGTGTCAAACTCCAGGCCTGGAGGGTCGCAGTGGCTACAAGTTTTCATTCTAACCCTTTTCCTAATCAGTGAGCAGTTTTTACTGCTAATTAACTCATTTTCCGTTCATTTCAATAGCCCTGTTTTTAAGGATTCAGTCCTCTGAATGGATTTCTTTCTTCATTAAATGACAGCCAAACAGAAATGAGACGTGAAAGGAGCCAACAGATGACCAGCTAAACTAGGATTTCAAACTCCAACCAATCTCTTAATGAGAAGCTGAGTCTTGCTGTTAATTAAACCCATTATTTAATTCCATGGCTTGTTGCTCTCATTCTACCACAGCAGACATTTCCAAATCTGTTGATTTTTCTGTTTTTTCTAAGAACACCGTCAAAATGTTTTGGTGACCTGAGAGATCAACCTTACCGAGACTGATATTGTGTGATGGGCTTGTTTGATGTCTCATTATTGTTTGGTTACTAATTAAGGAAAAAGAGACAACTAGGGGGCCTGAGTCAAGTTAATTAAAACTAAAGCAAAAGAAGTTAATTAGCAGTACAAATGGCTCACTAATGAAGAAGATGGTTAGAATGAAAACACTTGAGGACTGGAGTTCGACACCCGTAATCTAAACACTTACAGCTATTCTGTATTTGTGGAATTTAATTAGGAACTTACCTTGCATGTCATGTTCACCTTTACGAGATCCATATTATTTTATGAAAATGTATCAAATCAGCTTTGTGTCTGTTTTGCTTCATCACAGCTGCTAAATTCAAAGGTGCCCAGCAGTAAATACTGCAAAAGCAGGGCCCTGCAACTACTGCCCTACAAAGCCCCTTGACTGTGCTATTACCATTATTAAAGGACATGACCAATTACACACTCAAAAATCAGCAACGTTGATACTAAATTTGAAGATGCGCACCAGACACTGCAATCCCAACATTCGTCTCCTAATGTCTTTAGAAACAAAAAGTTTAGAGAAGGAATAAAATCACTGCAAAATCAGATGATGCGTCAGTTTTTTTACTTCAACAAAGCCAAGCTTAAGTGGTCATGTGAGTTAGGACTGTCCCTGTTTTGTAATATTTTTTTTTTCTGAATTTTCTCATTTTTCCCCACTCCCTTGTTTGTTCTTTGCCCATGTTTATTGCAATTGGACATCTTCGCGATTAGCTAAACAAATGAGCTTGATGGACTAAATAGTGTCCTCCCATTTGTCAGATTTCTTATGTTTGTAGCTTTATTCCAGTCTCTTTTCACCTTAACTGACAAACAGGTGTGACCCAAAGACGCCCAACGTATATCATGCGATTGCCTTAGCTCCTATTCCTGTTCTTCGAATTTTGTTCATTTTCTGATTTTGATTTAAAAAAAAAATTGTGTCTACTTGAGACAGGGATTTTGGTGGTTCCCCTCTCCCTTTTTCTTGACTTATTTATGTCATGATCTGGCGTCGGGCCCAGCTCTAGGTTAGCTAAGGTCAAGTAGGCACCAGTTTAGGGACACGGTGTCTTAGGGGGGTTCCAAGACTCATCCTCCTCTGCTCTTCTATTAGATGTCACAATTGTGTGTCTCATTTAACATGTGTGTATGAACGTGCTCCAGTCTCCAAATGCGACACTTCCTCACTATTCCAGTTCATATTACAAATATGAATGTGCTCTGATGTCCAAGAAAGTAAAGTGAATAGAAAAAGAACAAGGGAAACTATGTGTTTTGAAAAAATGAAAGCCTATAAACTCTGGTTTAGGTATTATAACATCCACTTTTTTTAGTATTTAGCTGTTAACTACTACTATACCCAACAAAGCATGGTAGTAGTTGACAGTTTCCTATTTTCTCAGAACTGTATGCTGCATGTCTTTAAAATTTCAGGACTAAACCACTTCTGTAAAATAGAGTAAGAAGCCATTCTGTGGCAAATCTTCAGAGAGCAGTACCTTCTGAAGGCTGCTAACCATACTACCAGCCAGACCTTTGACCCTGCCATTCAAACAGTCACCCTGTCATGTCTAACCCCAAGGACATAACGATGAGAAGTCTCATGATCTACCTAAAATCAGCATTTGTCAGGCTAAGGGATGTCATCATGAGGGGACCCTCCACTCTAAAGTAAAAGCTGGCAATATTCCTATATTTGTTTCTCACAAGTGAAGTTAGTAAGACCAATGCACAAAACACAATTTGTGTTCATTTTAATGTTAATTTACAAAATGATATGAAGATGTGTCCGTTACAAACACAATTTTTTAAGGAATGGATTTTTTTTTTATTTAGACTTTTATTTTGACTGCAACAATTCATTTGTTGTGGATGAAGTCCTGCACTGCCACATCTGCTTATAGTGTGACCAAGAAGGCAACATTTAAGTGGGACAACAAGATGAGATGAGAAGTTTCATTTAAGCTTCTTTTCTTCTTGTGTGCAAATTATATCTTCAGAGGACCAACTCCAAGTTGTTAAAAAACATGACTTGAAAGAAAGAACAAATGATGAAGAGGATCTAAAGAACCCATCTTGTTTGGTTGGATTAAATATGATAGATATGTTTGGGAAACACCACTCTTCTCATTTATTATAAAGATGGGATGAAAGACAGGCTTCACTCACTGCATTACTTTCAAAGGGAGCTTCCAAAGAAATGTAGTCAATCCATCTGGTGGCTTTGCATATCTTTTATTATCTCTCTTAAATATTTCACAAATCCCTTATGACACCCATGGCATGACTTTGAATATTGGTAAACTGATTTCAATGGATATGCAGAAACAACATTTTTTACATTGATTTTCCAGGTGGTTAAAAGACCATATTTGGAACCTAACAAGGCTTTTTCTCAATAAAAAGCATCTTGTGGAGGCAGAACCTTAGCAGGTTAATCCCATGGTAAGCAAATCAAAGGCTGAGTACTGTGCTAAAAATTAAAACTGACACACCAGACATTTCTGAGGCATGAGGTGTTTGTTTTTGATGAGAGGTGCCAAATGTCTAAACTCCTCAGGGTGCCATCTTAGTCATCTGGGTAAAAATGCCAGAGAAGGTTTACTTGCAGTAGTTAGATATTTCACTTTCACATTCACAGTGAAATCCAGATGTACCAGGTATGCCTCATGATAATTTGTAATAGTTTTATTAACTATGCAAATTATTATTTCATGGTCCTAATACATTGACTTCAAAGAGCTGAGAATACAGAAAGTCACTAGCAGCTGGAGAAGCTGTAGGACTCAGCTGACTAGGCTCTTTCATCTGTAAGCACCAAAGAAAGGAAAAAATACCAGTGACCTTTACACGGGCAATGCAGAATGAAAAGGTTCAGCTAACTGCCTAAGATATTAAACTGTTTTAACACATAGTTATGGTGTTTTCTTATGATGAGGTAATAATGAAAATTTCTGTTTTCAGTTAATAATAAGATGAGAAATGAACACAAAATCAAACTTCAGCTATAACATTTTAGTTAAATCAGAGCATTTGCCAGAAAGGGGCATTGTTATTGTTTTTATAAAGTATGTTATGCATTTTTTGTTTCCTACAGAATCATACAACAGATATATAAACCTTTGCATAAAAAGTATTAACTTTGTTCAAATAATGAAGTAGTATAGACCATATCCATGAAAAGCAATTATTAAAAGAATGTTTTACACCATCCAGTGGTTAAAGTGACCATTTCAGATCTTCTTAGACCATGGTTCTTTTTGCATGTTTCTCGTGTGGTACACCGGTTTCCTCCAAATGTTGAAAGATGTACTGGTAAATATAAATGGAAGCTCTGTTCTGGCCTGTTAGAAGTGAGCCAGGTGTGAGTATCAGTGTGTGCTGTGATGGACGGAAATTCTTGCTTTGAACCCAATACTTAAGAGAAATGTCATATCACAACCCTAAGATGGATTCAGTTGGTTTTAAAAATAATTTAATGAGCTAATAATAATACATATTAAATTGCACGGTTTATTACAACCTCTTTCTGCTTTTCATCTCATTGTATAATTATTTTTACATGCTAATGTCAGTATAGTGAGTATTGTATAATCTACAGAGGAGGGGATACTGGCACACGAATGCTGTTGCCACTCCTCCCTGTTAACAACACTTTTCGCAAAATTCACCTTAATCCTGCACTTTCTTACGCTTATTTTATTTTCATTATTGTACGTATAGTTCGTGGATGTAGCTGACTCGAATTGTACGGATTTGGTTTATTTTTTACAGATTTTATGGACTTTACTTTGACTGGGAACAACAGAATCTGTGGATCACAGGACGAGACCTATAAACATTTCTTTGTACCCGGCGATCTAGGAGCCTGGGATGATCTGTCTCCTTGATTGTAGTTGCTATGTTGGTCTGCTCTCAATTCATTTTATTGTGCTTTATGACTAAGATCTGATCTGATGTTCACACCCATCTGGCTTGTGGCTCTGGGGTGATCACGCCTGCAATACCCAGCGTTACGTGTGTGTGGCTGTGTATTGGAACCTCCAAATCCTGCTACCTCCTCCTGCTATGCTTTCTGCTGCTTTGCTATCGCTGCTCATCTGCACCACCACACCCACCCTTGTCACCAGCTCCGCTGTGCTGTGCTGCTTCTCCACTGCTATCAGATAAGTATTGCTCAGTATCATGCTAAACTACTCTCACGACAAACTCCTTCATATTAAACAGTTTGTCCACAGCAAATGGTTTGACTGGAATATCCTAAAAGACACCTGAAATATCTACATCACAGGTGAGGTCGCCGCAACCACCGGGCTGTGAATGAAAAGATCACCGGCAGTATTTGCTCAGGAATACGCTGTCCTACTCATGGCCCTGGAAATAGAAGTGTCAGTGTGTCAAATTTACAGGATGTGAAAATAAACTCCAGTCACGGCTCTCGCAAAAAGAAGTCTCATCAACTAATATTGCATTGTTTAATTTGAGATCTCTTAATGGCAAAGAATCGGTGCTGTCAGAATTCATCGACACCAAACTTGATATGCTGTGTTTAACGGCGAGTTGGCAAAAACTGAATGAATTTAGGTCACACTTTCCTCACAGAGCCTTGTAGCTCAAGACAAGGCGGAGGATTTGCAGTAATTGTCAGAGTGGAATTAAACATCAAAATAATCCCAATTGACTGTCCATTGTCTTTCGAGTGTCTGGCTCTTAAACTAATGACAGAATCAGGTCCTGTCTCACTCATTGTTCTTTATCGTCCTCCAAAATACTTAACACAAAATACTTAATAACTTAATACAAAATACATCCTTCTTATCTGATCTGATTGAACTATTAACACACTTAAGTTCCTTTTCCCAGACAGTCATTCTTCTTGGTGATTTCAACATCCACATTGACACCCCCACACCTGAGAAATGAATTCCTATCCTTTTTGGACTGTTTTGACTTGACACAACATTTTGATTTTCTGACCCACTCTGGTGGTCATATATTGGATCTGATCTGTATTTCTGGACTATCTGTTGCCAACACTTACAGCACTGATTTCGGACTCTCTGACCATAAAGCATCAGTTTTCACTGTCTCATTATCTCTCCCTCTTACCTGTACATGACAAATTTCTTACAGAAACCTTAAAAATATCTGTCCCTCTGTTCTTTCTGGATCCATTTCTAATTTTTTACTGTCTTCACCTATTCCATCAACACTAGATAGTCTTGTTGACCACTATAAAACAGCACTTCATTCAGCATTAGATAAAACAGCTCCTTTAAAACATAAAGAGGTTTCCTTTAATAATTCATTACATTTATATAGCACTTTTCTCAGTACTCAAAGCACTATCCCCACAATCTTCCACAGTCTCCTTACTGCAAAGCAGCAGCACTACCACTGCGCCACCTGTGAGGACAAAGCATTCAGCTCCTTTGTATAACTCAGAATTGCGATCTATGAAAGCAGCTGGCCAACGCCTTAAGAGAATGCCACGTAAATCTGGCCTCACCGTGCACATTCAGGCTTTCTCTGACCACCAAACAGCTTACAGAGAAGCACTAACTGCTGCCAAGCACACCCATTATGGCAGTATAATAGAAAGTAGCCTCGACAACCCAAGGGTTTTCTCTGTAGTTAATAAACTACTCAAACCCGCATCTGGCCCAACTACCTCTTCTACTGAAGTCTGTGAGAAATTCCTCCACTTTTTCCGTAACAAAATTAAAGATCTAAATAATTCAACTAACATAAATGCATCATCTGTTTATATCTTTCCCTGTTTTCCCACCCCATCTAGCTCCTTCTCTAAGTTCTCACCAATCACATCTGCCCTTGTTAATGACACGCTTTGTAAGATGAGGCTGATTACTTGTGTGCTGGACCCCATCCCCACCACAGTACTTAAATCCTGCCTTCATGCCATAATCCCGACTATTACAATAATAATAAACTCATCCCTTGACACTGGCTCTGTGCCGCTCACTTTTAAAATCAATTTTGTAACCCCAATGTCAAAAAAGTCTGGTCAAAAAATCTTAACAATTTTTGCCCTATTTCCCACTTACCTTTTCTGTCAAAAGTTCTTGAGCGTGGTGTAGCTTCCAAACTCACCAATTACTTAACCTCTAATAATTTTATGGAACCCTTTCAGTCTGGTTTCAGGGCACAGCACAGCTGTGAAACTGCTCTGCTACGGGCAACCAATGATTTGCTTATGGCAGCAGACTCTGGACAAACCAGCATATTAATTCTGTTAGACCTCAGTTCAGCATTTGACCCTGTCAGACATGACATTCCACTGTCCAGAATGGAGAACTTGCTGGGTATCTCTGGCACTGCCCTCCAGTGGTTCAAATCCTATCTGACCGATAGGCAAGAGTTTGTTAGTCTTGGCAACAGCAGGTCTAGCTCAGCGCCAGTCACGCAAGGAGTTCCTCAGGGCTCTGTCCTCGGCCCTCTTCTCGTCAGTATTTATATGCTTCCCCTTGGCCATATTATTCGTAGCTTTGGACTGGGTTATCATTTATATGCAGACGATACTCAATTCTATTTAATTTTTTTTTTTTTTATTTTATTAATTTTATTGTAATCATTCCATACAAATAGATCAATTTTTGCAAAAAATAGGACTGAGAACAAATCGACCCCCACCCCTGAGAAAGAGAGCATGGCCAATGGAGTAAAACTTAAAGCTTGTAAACATACCTAAATTGATGAGTTTAATAGGGCAAACAGAGGTGAAGGAAGAAGAAAAAGAAATGCGTAGAGAATTACTTCCTCGGTGCTTTAAGAGCTTATTCTAAAATATTATTGATTAGATCCTGCCAGGTTTTGAAAAAGTTCTGTACAGATCCTCTAACTGAGAATTAGATTTTTTCCAGTTTCAAATAGTATAAAACATCGGTTTCCCACTGACCTCAATGTTAAAGTGGAACTTCATTAGAGCTTTCTCAGCTCACAACTTGCCTCAGTGAAATTAAAACTTGGATGGAGCAGAACTCTTTAAAATTAAATTGCAACAAAACTGAACTCCTGCAAATTGGGACTAAAGTGCAACTTAATAAAATGAGCTCCTTCCCAGTCAATCTTGGCAGTGATCTCATCAGACCTGCCTCTACTGCAAAGAATCTTGGTGTCATTTTTGATTCCTCCCTTTCTTATTTCGCCCACATAAATCACATTAAGAAACTTTCTTACTTTCACCTCTGTAACATATCTCGTGTTCGCTCCTTCCTCTCCTTCTTTAACGCTGAGAAACTTGTCCATGCTTTTATCACACCCTGCATCGATTATTGTAATTCTCTGCTGGCATGTGCCCCTTCTAATCTTATTTCATAGCCCCAGCTTATTCAAAACTCAACTGTAAGAGTCCTAACACGGACCAGCAGCAGCGAGCACATAACAACCATCCTGCTTCGCCTTCACTGGCTCCCTGTGTCTTACAGAATTGAATATAAAATTCTACTAATAACCTACTGTTACACAAGTGCGACTAGGAAGACGTTGTATGGACCAAGCAAAGGTAATTCCATGCCAGGCCTGGGGGTGGTGGGGATGCACTAAACCTTCTCCTGTTATCTCTACAGACCAGCCGCGGGAAAACCAGTCTGATTTAGAACAGATAATGTCACTTCCGGTTCTGGCGCCCAGAAGAATATCACTTCCGGCACCTACTCTGACATCTTAAGAACATCACTTCCTGTCCTATCCCTTAAAACCGCCATCTTGACAAACCATTGACAGTTCTGTTTTGGACTCGGTATTGAGAACATCTCTGTACTACTGCAAGAATATTTTGCAGCCACGAATAATATACGGGTGACGCAAAACAACTCAAAACTCATCTGTTCAGGAAGGCTTTTAGCTCTACCTGACTTTATTACCCTTCTCTAAGTTTACCTCTCTGTCAAGATGCTCATGTAATCTGTGTGTGTGTGCTAGACCATCAGTTATGTTGTCTGTTAGGCTTTTTCTCTGAATTTACTGTCTTAATCTTCTTTCTTTATTTATCTGGTTTAGTACAATGCTATATACTGTATACCCTACCGTACTTCCTAAACTCTGTGAAGTGCCATGAGCATGGGAAAGGCGCTATATAAATAAAATGTATTATTAATATATTAAGCATGGAAGGAGCTGGTTCAGGATATGGATGAACAGATGTATGCATGCTTTGTCAACTGAAAAATATTTACAATAACCTACACTCTGTGATGATTTGATCCATCTAGAGACCCCAATTAACATGTACAGAATGTTGGTGGAAACTGGAATACACACAGAAAGAGAACATGAAATTCCTCTAAGAAGGTGAATTGAACTGACAGGTATCCTGAATTATAAGGAAGGAGTGCTGCCATACTCAAAATATGTTAATAATATAAAAATATGTTAAATATGTTTAAATAATATAAAAATATGTTAATAATTTAATGCAATTACATGATAATGCTGGATGAAATTTCACAAAAATATCCGGCTTGAAACAGTAATATTATAATAGCTGACCTTAAGGAAAACTGCAACTAAACTATACTAAAGTTTTCATTTTCTTCTTTCTTTTTATGATTTCCAATGACAGAACCAAAACACACAAATAAACAGCAATGACAGTAATTGTTTTCCTGGAAAATACACACAAAAATAAACAATGAGTGAAATGCACAGTGCATTAATAGTAAAAACAGCATAAACTCAAACTCATGCACAGACTTTTCAACACGATACCACATACTACATGTTCTTAAGATCAACACTGTGTACTTACGAGGTTAAGCAAGAGAGAATCTGGTAATTGATTCAGTCCATTTAGTTAGTTGAGACACAACTGTGTACACAAACTTCATATGAATTTACAGTTTGTACTGATGATAAGTAAACCACCAACAGCTTGCATCATGCACTGAGGTATATAATTTTGTCTTCTGGGCAACCTAAGAGGAGTCCACGCTCCGCACTCCACATAGACGTTCAGCCTGTTTGGCATATAGCATGTGTGCCTACAGCCATTTTGCTTCTTTTCCTAAGTCACTCTTTTATCCTTCATGATGCCCCTACACATTTTTTAAAATGTTACATTGTCATAAAATGACCTAGTTGCCAATATGTTATAAAAATCTTGGTCACCACAACTCATCCTTAAAGTAGAAGTTGGCCTTTAGCTTCTGATGCTCCTCATTGTTCAAAATGTTTTTTTAAATGCTTTAACAAATGAGACATAATGATACATTATTTACCATTAGTCAAGTGAATACGTACGACAGACAGACAGACAGACAGATAGATAGATAGATAGATAGATAGATAGATAGATAGATAAATAGATAGATAGATAGATAGATAGATAGATAGATAGATAGATAGATAGATAGATAGATAGATAGATAGATAGATAGATGACTCTTTGTTTCTGATGAATTACAGATCAAACAATACATAAGATTCTATTATGAGGTATATCATTCATTTAACAACCCATTGTCCTTAAAGAGCAACTCTCAGATGGCTTTACAAGTACAGATGCACAATACATAGTTAACCTTGCACCAGCTGGTAAAGTGGCTTACTTAGGGTAACACAATGATTTGGAGGTGAAGACTGAATTTGAAACCCTTTAGGATAACCATTTAATGCTCTAGCCTGTATGCCACACTGTATATGTAACAGCCAAGTATTTAACACTATTTCAAGCAAGGGATTTACAGTCTACGCCATTATCATAATAGAATTTAGACATATTTCAGTTAATGCAGTCTAAGATGTAAACTGTAATTTCCTTTTCTCCTTAATAATGTCCTTGAAGAGTCCTGACAGTCTAGAATACTGCTTTGCTTTTTCAGAGCACTGTAAGATAAAAAGGAATTAAAACCAGAAAATGTAGTTAGCATTCAAAATGTACTTCAGAATCAGTGCAATGAGCATTACCTGTGCACTAAAGACCTAAACAAAGGTATCTTTGATGCTACGCAAAAAAAAATCAATAATATGCTAGTACATATTGTGTGAAGATGTGCTTACAATAAACCAATTATATATACTGTATATTAAGTTATTGGAAAGAAAATTACAGTATAAAAGATGTACCACAAAGGTTAATGACTTACATCAAGAATTCACTAATGTATTTATTAAGCTACAAAGCAGCCTTTAAAATTAATTTCAAACATTTATGCTGATGAAACATTTTACTTTTAATGTACTTCTTTGTTTCATTAGATGCTATGCTTCTTCTCCCATTCTGTTGCTAATAAACATTATAAATATTCATTAGCATATAAAAAGACGTGAAAAATTAAGTACACCCCATGAAATGTTTTCTTTTTAAACATATGTGAGATATCAAAATTTCATCTTTATTTAACTCTTTGAAGGCTGAATATTTTTTCCAAAATACAAAGTTTCTGAAAAGCAATGGTTTCACACAGAAATCAACATAAAACGTCTGTTGCTACATGCTGTGGCTGTCAGTTTACCAAGAATAAGCGGCAGTCTTGTTGCCAGGCTGTCTTTGTGTGGCTGGGACAAAGTGACAGTGCATTGCAATCTGGTTTCTACCTCTTATGATTGTTAAGTGGCAGTCCTCCCTGGCAACCATTGTCAGTACCACAACTAGCTAGGGATCAGTCAGCTGAAGCCGGAAACTCACATTTGTTTTCAATCACTTGTATCAACATCAGAGTCTGACAAGTCATAGTCCAGTTCAGAGATAATAGGCAAAACGTCGTCCACGGAGTGTTTTGCTTTACGCATTCACTTTGATCTCTCGCCAGATGTCGGTGCCATTTTTGCTCTTGTTTGCGCCTTGCTACTCACACGAGTGCAGGAAACCTCGGTCAAACCAAGGAATCTAACTTTCCTTCTAGCAACGAGAGTGCAACTAAAACATAACAGTTGGTTTTGTCACAGTTTACAGTCAATTACCATCCTTTTTGACAAAAGTCGACATCAGCCCTGAAAGAGTTAAATAGCATTTATAGATAAAGGTGATATAATATAACAAACATTATTCCACATTTACTTTTTGTACTCCATTGTATAATTTAGATAAACATAAATAACAAATTTATCATATGGAAAAAGTAAGTACACATGCAAATATGTACACTACCTCAAACAGCAAAAATTAGAATCAGACGCACCAGGACAGGTGAAAATGGTTAGAACATCTTTACAGAGGATCTTGGAGGAACCTGTCCTATTTAAACCTCAGACATTTCGTCTGGTTTGTCCTTTGTTGTTATCACCATGCCTAGTTTGAAAGAGCCATCTGAGGCCTTCAGAAAGGAGACTATAGATGAATATTAGGTTGGGAAGAGATTTAAAAAGATCAAAAAATCAACCATTCTACTGTTCCAAAGATCACCTACAAGTCAAGAAAATTTCAAGCAACTGCCAACTTGTCCAGGCCAGGCCAACCCAGCAAGTTCAGCCAGACAGCAGAATGCAACAAGCTAAAAGAATCCTCTAAGAACCCCAGAATTTCTTTACAGTTAATGTCAAAGTGCATGAGTCTACCATTAGAAAGAGGTTGCACAAATTAGACTTACAAGGGAGGTGTACCTGGAGGAATCCTTTGTTGTCCAGAAAGAACACTGTCAAGACTAATGTCCATCCACCCATCCATTATCCAACACGCTATATCTTAAGTGCGGGGTCATGGGGGTCTGCTGGAGGCAATCCCAGCCAACATAGGGCGCAAGGCGGGAAACAAACCCAGGGCAGGGCACCAGCCCACCCACACACCAAGCACACACTAGGGACAATTTAGGATCACCAATGCACCTAACCTGCATTACTTTGGACTGTGGGAGGAAACCGGAGTACCCGGAGGAAACCCACGCAGACACGGGGAGAACATGCAACATGCGAACCTGGGTCTCCTAACTGTGAGGCAGCAGCTCTACTTACTGCACCACCGTGCCGCCCCAAGACTAATGTTTGCCCATGAATACTTAAGTAAAGACGAGGACACCTGAAACAATGTGCTTTGGAGAAACAACAAGCAAACATAGAGTTATTTGACCATAGTACCAGAAGGTATGTTTGGCAAAAACCAAAGGCAGCACAGAAGAACATAATATCAACTGTAAAGAATGGTGGTGGAAATGTTATGGTTTGGGGCTGCTTTGCTGCATCAGGACGGGACAGCTTACCACCACAGAATCCACTATGACTTCTTCATTGTACGGGAGGGTCTGTCAGGATAATGTAAGACTATCTGCCAGAAGGTTAAACCTTAACCAAAAGTGAACCTTGCAACATGACAATAACCATTAAAATACTATTAAATCCGCCATGACTTAAAGGAAAGAAATGAAAGGTTCTGGAATGGCAAAACCAAAAGCCAGATATCAATCCCATTGTGATTGTAATCCCAGAAGTTCTATTGTATGCAAGACACCCCTCAAAATTTACGTGGTTGAAAGATTGAATTATAGAGGAATGAAAACACCTTCTCCCAGTTGATGTCAGAGACTGACAGGCAGTTATAGGAAACACCTACTTGAGTTTGTTTCTGCATGAGGGGGCAAAACCAGCAATTAGAGCCAAGAGTAAACTTACTTCATCCACAGACAGAAATGGCATTCATTTCATTTCTCATTGAATACATTATTGCAAAGTAACATTGTAATTTTGTTAATTACATCGCCTTTGATATAGTATGTTCATATATATTACCAGTAAATAAAAAATATTTTTGAATGTTGAAATAAAAAAAAAATCTTTTCATGGGATATACTTACCCTTTCACATGACTGAATTAAATAACTGCTAATGCTAATAGGAATCTTGTTTTAATTATAAGGAAATACTACCATTTTATAACAAAGTTTCTTTAAAAAATACCCAAAAAATAGCAAACAGCTGCACAGGCTGCTTAAATAATTTGCCCCTGACAAAAACGCTAAATGGCTTTTGCATGTGCTTTTAGTTTTTTCTACCTGTGTAAAAGATTTGATCATTCGAAAAATGATAGCTTCTTCTGAGCTCAGGGGCATGCTGGTAATCTGACATATACAATCAAGGATGCAGAATATTGTTTCTTCCTGGCACTGTGTGAAAACACAACAAAATTGATGTTTTTACAATTAAATACTAATGATTTAAATGATCATTTATTAAAAACATTTAAGCAATTTGGCTGATTTGTCTAATAGAACGAGTACAATATGAACTTGGTATATTTTAACACATTCAAACATAACATTCTCAAAACTGACAAAAGCAGCAAAAAATATTAAAATAACTGATGATCATAGAAGTTTTCCTTAACTGATATGTTTAAGTGCATAGACTATTATCAATCTTCATGACTGTTTATTTAGCAAAGAACTTCAACATGACTGACATAAACTACTTTTAACCCAACACACAGATGGAAGCACACATTAATCCACTATAGCAGCACATGGATTCTGCATGACAACAAATAAAATAATCACTTCCTATTTTTTTCTTTTTTTGTTGTTGTTGTCATGGCAGACAACTGTTTAAAATTAATACAGCTCCCTCTGCCTAAAAGTATCTGAATTTGAATTAACTATGGTGAAATAGAAGTAGGCTACTTAACAGGGATTATACGCAGCCTCTGCAAGGAACGATAAAGTGACAAATAAGATGCATCAACTTACTCATGTATTAAATAAGAAACAAAAAAATGCAGAAATAATAAAATAAGCATTAATGGTTTTACATTAATGGTGCTTTTACATTGACATGCAGAGGTATGCTGTATGATTCTACTGTGGTCCTCTAACTATGTTTCTCTTTCTCTCTCTCTCTGTCTTTCTCTCTTTACAAGATACTTCCTAGGACTGGCACCTGTCATGTGTTACTTTAGTGGTCCGTATACCCCCCGCATACATGTGGGCTAGACACCCCCTCTGTTATACTACATTTTTCTTTAATATTAATGTCACTGTCTCTATGCTCACTGGTATGGATATATTCACATGTGCATGTTAAATATGGCACACTGGGGCTCAGCAGTTAGAATTGCTAGCCAAGCATTGAATAGCCAAAGACAACTGGAGGAGTGTATAGTCAGCTTAAACACAGAAGAGTATTTCTGTCCTCTGTCAGTACAAAGTCTTATTTCCTTGTTGGGAGAATGAGAACTGGCATGTAAGCACTATGATATTTCTGTATTTTGTGGAAGAGGAGTTCAGCCCTTTCCTGCCCTTGTTTGGAGACAAAAAGGACCAGCAGGTTGAAGAAGAACAGTATAAAAGGCTTGGACAACAGCCAGACCCTTTGGGGCACGTGTCGGCAAAGTTCCGAAAAAACTCCCAGCGTGGGGACGAGAAATGGCAGCCTGTGTTGATCCAGATTCCCACCTGGTTAAAGTCTGTCCATATGCCTCCCGTCTGTAACCGCGTTAACCGTCAGTAAATGTAAGCTAAAGTATATTTTTTCTCATGTGATTCTTGTACCGCCGTAATCACGATGGGAGGGATATCGCCTTTTCTGTTATATTACTATATTATTTAGTTACTTAATATGCCGCAATTTAAAAAGAACACATTTCCAAGAGAGCTAATGCCTCTTCAGGAAACACCCTCACATCATGAATATGCCAAATTATCAAAAACATTATGTACTGTATTCCATTATATATTATTATTATTTCCATTAGTACTAGAAATTTGTTTAACCTTCATCTTAGTGCCAGTACTGGAACAGACCCAGGAATAACTTTGAGGCCCTATCAAACTATAGTGGCACATGTTTATAAAACATTTTTGCAGTTGGTGGTGTCCCCAAATCCTACAACCGGTGCAGAACATAAGGGATCAGAACTCCAAAGTAGCTTTTGAGCTGCCTACTCTTCTAAAAGGGTGACACAGTTAAGTAACCACAAAATGCTATCTACCAGTCTGGAGACTTTACTCTGAAAGGGACAACATGGTCATCAAAATGATACATCCTACTCACACATCTTCTTTGCATTGAAAATGATGGCATTTAGAAGTCACAAGGCAGTGACTTGTCACTTAGTAGTTAGGCCAGCAAAGAAGCCAAATCTAAGCCTTAAAAATTGATAAAACACTTTACCACATTCAGCAAACCTAACTTTTGGGGCATGCAGCATTGCCACAGGTAACATTTACCTGATAGAAAGTAATGACAAAAACTTGTCATTAGATTGTAGTACTCAATCTATTTTGCATTGTATGTTTGTTTTTTATAATGCCACTTACCATTCTGACAGCATTTTTTAATATCACTTTCTTAAACTACACTGTCAGGCAGTGTAATTTTAAAGTGACCATGACTGCAGCCTTACAGCCTCTGGTAACTAGACATTAATCCCAGGCTTGGTCACTCTCTGTTTAAAGTTTGTATTTTATTCCTGTGTTTGAGTGTTTTTCCTCTGGTACTCCTGTTTCCTATGCAGAAACTCATACAGGAAAATGATGGATACACTGTAAACTGTGATGCTGAAATAACTCCATGACTATCCATCCATCCATCCATTATCCAACCTGCTATATCCTAACTACTGGGTCATGGGCGTCTAACACTATGGCTACTTCATTTCAAATTAAGAAAATTGAAATGCTAATGAGGTTTACTAAAACATAGCAAATTGACTGTTAAGGAGCTCCATGGTGCACCAATAGCACAAATAAAAGGAGACAATGTACTTAAATAAATAACAATTTGCAATATCAGAGTAAAACAGAAAAATACTTTTAAAGAGAAATTATTCAAACAAATACTCAAATACAAGTAGAATATAATATAACTACAGAGCAAAATCATGACCTTTCTTCATTAAGTTACTGGGTACATCACTGACCTTCTGTAAAGCCCAGAGATGTTTTGATTTATTTTCACTAGATGACAACAGTCCTATATCTGCATATGACAAAAATGGTTCCTAAAAAGAAAAAACAGAATAGAGATAAGGAACCTTTATTTTACATACCAAAGTGCTTGTACATGCGATTTCTTATATGTTTTAAAAATGGACAACATGCATGTTAACTGAGTCAGATCCAGGGAGTGAACCAGCTACCTTGTAGTTTACACTCAGTTCTACAGCCACTAGGCCACCATTCCTGTCTATAGGCCAAATGGACAAAAATCTATTGGTTCACCATAATAATTATTTTTAAAGAGAAAATACAGTAATGGTAGAATGCAACTTATTTCACACTTTACTGACCTTAAGTTGTTCAAACCAGCTCCACAGCAAGTAACTCAGGACTTTAGGATCTGTCTCGGACAACAGCAAGCCCCAGGCACGTTCAGGCTTATTCATCTCAGTCTAGAAGGGTATTGAAGAGAGCACAAAAATATCTTTATAAATTAATATGCCTCCAAAGGGAAATAAGAACTTTGTGTTTTTTTATTTTTGCTTTTATAGAGTTTGTTCCATACTTTATATTGAAAAAGAAAATCAGACATAATATTGAAAAATCAGTTCACATTCTTACTTGAAACCATCGAGTTTTTCTCTGGAACTCTTTCCCAATGCATCCGTCTGCTGCCATTGCAATTGCAACCACCTTTGACAGATCTGACATATGAGATTTTGGGGAATCACAGTCAGGCCAACTCTTCTATAGAACATACAAAGCAGTTGTTTAAATATCAGATAGCAGAACATAACTCTTTCGACATTAACACACAATCTTATTACATGTGGATGTTACTAATTTGGAAGTTTCTTAAAATGAATATACTTTATATGCTATAAGATAAATTCAAAAGTCATAAAGATGGAACTGAGTAAAGCAAATATGGACATCTGTCCTGCAAAATCACATACTATTCTTTGCAACTTTGCTGTTATTCATTGAACAAGATATTCAATGAAATGAATAGAGTGGTTAGAAGTTTTGGATTTGTGAATGTAATGACAGCCAAGATTGAGAATAGAAGAAAATGGCACAGACCAGGCAAAATGGACTTGGCAATTAATGAATAAAATGAGTTCAGCCGCGCACATAGGGACCTCTCACTGAAGAGGTTAAAAGGCATTCTAGGCAATCACTGACACAAGTGCAAGTAGAATGCATAAAGACATGTCAGTTGTTCTAGTGCATATTAATATTCAAGTAAGCCACATTTAGTTGTATTTCGTTCTACATTTCTGGCTTTGTTTGTGCCACGAGCTGTGCTCTACTTCTCTGATTTATTTGTATGGTATACCAAGCTATGCAGATAGTACATTCATTCCATACTAAGGTTATACAAGACTGTCAACAATTAATTCATGTTTATTAATTTGCTGAAAGTATTAATTAGTAAGATAAGCTGCAATAAAGCAGTAAAGACACGTCTGCCTGTAAGGACTAAGCCAAGTTTAAACAAATGAGGTGAAAATGAGCTAATTCACCCCAATTTCAGCATTCATGTTATATACTGTAAATGCTATAAAAGACAGACGGGCATCCCAACTAAGATAGGAACAGAGTTCTTACCCAGATTAGACGCCATAATGGAAGGACTGAGGGACTAGAGACACAGCCTAGTCGGATTGCACTGTAATCTTCATCCTGGCTAAGACCAGTCTATAGTGAATTGACTGCCTGAAGGTGGATTCCAGGAACAATTCATAAACCCAAACAGAAGATGGCAGTGTTCCTAAGAGTAATGCCAATCAGGACACCTCCAGGGTTGCATGGGAATTAGAGCGCAGAAGTGCAACTGTGTCAGGGTCCTTATGTACCACCAAAGGGCGCTGTTAAGGGGGTACAATACTGGTGTCCACGTGACCCAGAAATGCTCCTGACCGGCAATGTGGTGACACCAGAAACAGTCCTGTGTTTTGCTTGAGAAGAAGCTTGCCACCTCACATTGACAAGTTAGAGTCCAGAGGCAGCAGGCAACACTCTGGGAGGACGAAAGGAGAAATGATTTGATTTGTATTGTGATTGGTTTGTTGATATTTGCATGGGTGACGGGTAAAAGGTGTTTTGTGGATAAATAAAAATCTTTTATTTTATCCCAGTAACTTGTTGGGTATTACTGTGTCTAATGTTTGGGACTCAGTGACACCACCTGGAGGTTATAAAACATAACATAGACCGATTAGGTGGAATTTATTTGTGCATTCAGTCTATAGCTCAAAAATTAACATGATCATTTTTATCTTCTGCATGTGCTTATGACCAGAAAACACCACACATTAGCTCAACATTACTACCAGCACTGAAACTCTTACCTCCATTACTGTAACACTCCTCTTATAACAAGGTGCCTTATTCGCTTCATATTTTGTAAAACTGGAATTTTTCAACTCATTGCCTACACACACAGTTTCTGTTTGACAGGACATTTTTCTTTCACTAGGAATCTTCAAGTCTTCATGTACTTTTTCAGCACCCTGTTTTTGAGTAAGTAATTTTTCTGTGTCTTTCCATCTGGTCATTGTTGAACTGGAGGAGTTTGTTTTTGTTACTGGAATTCTTGAGCTGTGTAAATTCTTAAACATATACATCAATTATACATTATTAGAATATAAGTAATGACTGCACATCATCCAAGTCATAGACTTCCAATTTTATCATATTTATAATGAGTATAATACTTGTTTTAGTTTAAAGGTGATTATTGTATAGTTAGGGATCTTAATATTACATTTTATTTAACTGATACTTTTATCCAAAGCAACTTAAAACATATGAGAGATACAACTGTTTATATTTATTTTATTGTTTTTTCTTATTGGATCACATTCAGATGAAGTGATTTGCTCATAGCCACACACTGTCAGGAGTGAGATTTAAATCTACAACCTTAGGGTCTAAAATCCAAACCTTTAACCACTACACCACATTGGCTGCTTGGCCAATATGACTTTTTTAACAAGTGTTTGGAGTTTATTTGGGAAGTAACAAACATAATAAGATCCCAATCTATAAGAAAGGCTACACATATTTTCATTAGCAAATTAACAAAACCAAAAATTAGATATATTCAAATGACAGATGTATATAATCCATCTATTTTATGCACTCATGGAAGGAAATTGGGTCAAGTGAGAAAAACTCACATACAGTTTCACACTTACAGTGTCAAAAAACAATTGCCAGTCTACCAGAAGTGAATGTGTGTTTCTGAACAATAAAATTTAGCAAATGCTTTTATGTAAAAAAGTTGAAATGCAAAAAAGACAGCAAAGTTACATTTTTATATATCGCACAAGTACCATATATAGAGTATGTCACAGCTAAAGTTAATATTCAGATCCATGATGGTAAAATATTGTTTTACCTTTACTTTCTCTTCCAGGACAATCTTCCTGAGATCAGAATCACTGTGGCTTCTCTTAGTCCAAAGTAATCCTCTTCTTTGCTCCAGTAACTGTTCATTTTCATTCCAAAAATTAAAGGAGTTAATTGATGGGTGTAAAAAGTTATCTGCATCCTTAAACATGGCCTTGGCGCTTAGAGGCTTCTGTCTAGATAGCGTCTGTCTTATCATTTCAGTTAAGTGTTTTCTTTTTGCTTCAAGTTCCATTTGCTCCTGCATAGCACTATAGTCTGTCTTATTAAGTGCAATCATAATTAATCTTTTGCAAATTACATGCACAAGTTTTGGAATATTTTTAAGTTTACGAGCTTCATCACCATGTAGTAAATGCTTCTGACGTATAAGGTACTGTTGTAGAGTGAAACGGTATGTGCTGTTGTCCACACTAGCATACATGACAAAGTGGGAAACAAGGAACTGGGCAAAGTCATAGACTAAGTTTATCTGAGCTTGGGTTTGAATAGAAGAAGGGCGCTTCAACCTGACAAAGTGGATGGCTTCGCTTGCATTCACATGAGCAGCATAAACCAAGTAACAAGCAATGAGGACACCTACAGACAAGGATAGAAGGCAAAAAATTATTAGGTTTCTCAGTTTAACTTTCAAGTGTAAAGTAACTTTTAAAAACATTTAAGAGCAAAGAAGCAGTATTGGAAGTGAAGGATTCCCAAGTGGACTTAAATAATATGCTAATTGTATAAAACTCTACTCCCAATGCCTATTGTCAAAAACTTGAATAATTAGACCTTGAACTTACCTGTCCTTCCCAATCCAGCATGGCAGTGCACTGCCACTTTTCCCTCCTTCTCAGCAAATGCCATTACTTTGACCATATCTAGCATCCGTATTAGAGATGACACTCCAAAGTCTGGCATGCCAAAGTTGAAGAAAAATACTATAAAGATTAAGCAAAAAACAAAACTTATCCTAAATAAATGTGTACATCACCTATTCTTCATCTTTTCTAATATAAAACAAATGAAAGATAAGCCAATAAATCCAAACACAAAAGGACCAACTATTACTATATATCAACCTAGAATTTCCATATAAACTTAAAGATATAACTGACTTCTCAACTGGTCTGTGACTCAAAAAAACGAAAAAGACTTTACATTTTTTAAAAATAAAGCAATACAACTTTGTATTATACACATTTACATATATAAAATGTTTAGTTATACTCTGCAATTGTGTTTTTGTTTAAAGGATTTCAAAACATTCATATTATTTTATAAATATAAAAATATACACTCTGAGGCTAGGGATCTGCACTGGCAATCAGAAGGTTGCCGGTTCGAATCCCATAAATGCCATTAGCGACTCTGCTCTGTTGGGCCCTTGAGCAAGGCCCTTAACCTGCAATTGCTGAGCGCTTTGAGTTGTGAGAAAAGCGCTATATAAATGCAAAGAATTATTATTATTATTTTTTAAAAAGTTGACATATAGTAAAGAATGATGAATAGGTTTAAAGATCTCAGATTACCAGGGAAAATACTTTATCCTTTATTACCATAACGATGCATTGAGTTTGATTTTTTGAAACCTAAACAATAAAGCATCAATGAAAGTATTCAATGTAAGGAAAACAGTAATTACTGTTCCTCATTTTAGGAAAAATACTTAGACATACTTTTATTATAAGAGACGCTTAAGCAAGATACTGTATGTTTATGTGTCTCACAGCTTGTTTTAAAAAATAAGATAGCACCCTCATCTTGGCTGACTTAAACTGTTCATTAAATGATTAAATAGTAAGAAGAAGGTAAGTGTAGTGTGACAGTGAAAAAGTTCTTAATGTGTTTAAGTTCTAATAAAGCAGAATGAATCCATTGTGGGGAGGCAGCATCCAATGATTTCAGAACTGGTGTACATTATCCTCTTTAGCTGCTTCTTCTCCTCATTTGAGAGACTGTACTCCATCACACTATGTTTCATACAGGTTTGATTTTGTCATAGAGGTGGGCTCATTTGTAAGTGAGAAATAGTAAGCAATGATGCTCACCTGGAAGTATAATGAATACAATGATGACTCAAGGAAAATAGGAATGCACAAGTTTTTTTTTACTGTATAAACAGAAGAGAGACTCACCTGTTTGATGTCTCATGTTTTCACAGCAGCATTTTATTGGCTATCAGAATGCGGCAAATTTATGGTACAAATATGAAAACTGTGCTGAAACATTGTTACAGCGTTGTGCAATTTATCATACTTTGTAACTGCACTTCGTCAGTCAAACATCTTAAATTTGCAGATGACATAACACTAATAGGCCTCATTTCAAACAATGATGAGTCCATATATACAGAGATGAGGTGGACAATTTGACATTTTGGTGCAGCCATAATAATTTGGTCCTTAACATTCAAAAAATATAGAAGATGACCTTTGATTTCAGGAAACAGTCAACCTACTCACCTATCACTTGCTATAAATGGCTTAGCCATTAGGATGTCAGAATCATTTAAGTTTTTGGGCACCGTGCTGCCACAAAACCTTAAGTGGGACAATAACATCACACACATTATTAAGAAAACCCATGAGAGAATGTTCTTTTTTGCATCAGCTGAGGAAATTCAATCCCTCTTGCAATATTGATCCAGTTCTACACAGCCATCATCAAGTTCATTCTGACCTCATCTATAACTGTCTGGTTTAGTGCTGCATCTGTTTAGGCTAAGGTCAACCTGCAGCATATGAGTATCATCAGAGCCTGTGAAAGGATCATTGGCTGTGACTTATTCCAAAGACTTCCCCCAGTTTTCTTCCACATGCAGTTATTCTGAGCAATTAGGTCTGAGCTTCTACTCAGTATCTATGTATACTACACACTAGACTGCCTGGACATTTTATTCCTACCATCTCTTTATTTTTTGTAATGTCCTTGAATGCTGCATCATATTTTACCATTTTATATTTTATCTTCTTACATTTTTCTTTTGTATTTTGTGTTGTCTTTATATGTTACACCAATATACTATCAAGACAAATTCCTAATACACATTAGTGTACCAGGCCAATAAAGTGAATTCTGATTTTGATTCCAGTTCCTTGTTATATTATCTGATATCTTACAGAAATCCAGCAACATCAGCCAATAAATTTGACATTATCTCAAACTAGAAGTCATATAATACTAATAGACCTACAGTCATTGCAGTCATGGTTTGCTTTAACAATTTTAAGTTTTTATCTTTCTTAGAAAGAATAACTTCTGGTAAGTTTACCTAAAATTCATTTTCAATAACAGACCTACAATTATTGCAGTCATTGTTTGTTTTAGCAATCTGAACTTTTTAACTTAGAAAGAATAGCTTCTGGTGAGTTTGCTTGACATTATTAGATATGCTGACCTTCCAGGTTAGTGTGCTGGAAATGGTGATGTCCAGGAACTTATAATTCTTCAATATTTCTATAAACTGGCAATTAACATATAAATGTGAGAGTTTTATTTTCCTTTGTCTAAAATTAACCACCTCTTCTTTTGTATATTTTTCATTTAATTCCAGACTATTTAGGTTGTAATACTTAACAAGTTCAGTTACCTCAGTCCTTTATGAAAACTCCTATTAATTTAATGAGAGTGCCACAAATGTGGCGTTATCTGCAAATCTGAACACCCTTTCAGAATCGCCATGTGAAATTTGTATGAAATGAATTAAAAAGTTGTGGTAAGACACATATCTATGGTTCTGGGATTAGGGGCTGAGAGATGTTGTCCTTCAGTCTCATCCGCTCATTCCTGACAGAAAGAAAATCCAGTAGCCAGTAACAAAAGGACAAATAAAAACCTACATTTGTGTGAAAGGCTGAGTTGTATTGTTTACTTTCCATGCAATTACACATATTGAAGAATACCATGAAATCCCCAGGCAAAATAGACCCTCCACTGATCTATTGATCGAGAAGTAGTGTGTGTTAAATGGGAAAATGGAAATGAGTAGCTCAAATAATTTCATCATAACAAATGTTAAAAGGCAGGTAATACCGTAGGTCTTAAGTATCCACAAAGAAACAAGGATAGATCCAGGTGCCTCTTTGCCATTCTGCACATTGCGAAGCCAACATGCATTGTGCTCCTAAATAACAGAAGGCCACTGAAGACACATCTCATTGCTTTTGTTCAGTCCATTGCTTCACCTTCTTCAGCTGCACTGGCAGCCAGCCACATCTAACGTGACTATGTAATTTTTTTGCCAGTCTTTAAAATTCAATACATGTCAAAGAGAATGTTACTACAGTTTCAACATTGATAAATCTTTGCTGTCTGAGATGTAAGAAGAGACTATACTCATTTTAATTATTACTGACAAAAGTACATGTCAGTGGTGGTTTGTAACCAAAACACTATTTCATTTAGAGATATAGAAGTCTAGATTCAATATTTCATGAACTCAGAGAACCACAAGAAATATGATAAGACATAGGAAGCTGGATGTAAGATGTAAGCATTTTAAGATATAAGCAGATGATATAAGAAATCTGATAAAGGATGCTTGCATCTATAAATGAAAGTTATGTAACAGTGATGCCATAACTTGATACACAAAACCAGTAACTGATCCTACGTATGAGGCAAACAATGAAACTGAATATTATGTCAACTCATTCTCAATACAGCTTATGTTTGTTTTGATTTTACTACTGAGTACACACTCTTTTATTTTAATTGAAGGTCCTTTTGATCCCACTAAAACTGGGTACATCACATAACTTACTATTATTATCCATGAAGACTTCTGGCAAATATGAAAATCCACTGGGAGGTTCAAGAGGTGATCCGCAATGGGCATGCTCCCCTGGAATTTGCATATTGATAACAGACTTGATGTTACATCTGAAATGAGAATATGAACATCAATTGTCCAGCAGTTAAAAACTCTTCAGGGTCTAGTACAAACTTAATCTTGAGTATACAAAATATTATTTCAAAGAGTTTGGGTATTACTAATAAAAATAAGCATGCATTTTATTCTTTTGCTATTTCATTTTTAATATATTGTGACAATGGGCATTGAGGCTCTCAATGTCCACTTTTATATTCCAGATCAAATAAAATATTTTACATATGACACACATATCAGGGCATACAGCAAGGAAAATCTAACACAAAGCATTTTTAAATAACATTAAATAGACTACTTAATTTGTTAAAAAACTTGTTTTATTAACTCCAAAAAGCTATTGTTTCAGCACTCTTAAGTGATTATTTACAATTCTGTATCAAAACTGACTGACAAATGAATGCTGGCAAATATTTTCTTTTTTTCTGAAACTTTTTTCTACCATGAATCTATACCATCCCAGCAAGCAAACCATCATCCTCTTTACTAGACTAAGTCACTCAACATTACATAAAACTTACTGTGAAAATTGTTCTATAATCTTATATTCCTTTATTAGAGGTGTAGATGGCCGTACCATAGCAAGAATATTATCCGTTATCCTAGGGATAAAAAAAAATACAATTGCTAGATAAGCAAATTTATGTTTCATACTTTATATGAAATAGATGACACACATTTAAAATTGTCAAGTCAAAGGAGTTTTTGTATCCTTAGTTAAAACACTTATTACTTCTGATAGTGCTCATCATAAAACATGAACTTCTGCTTGTAAAAAGAAAGAATATTTTAACCCCCTAAACCTTTTACATCAATGGGCATATTTAATAATGAACAGACATAATTTTAATTTATGAAAAATGCTAATGCATTGTTAAAATAAATGTCATGAACAGTTGATATACTTGGTTGTTTAATTAATTTGTAAACAATACTCACATGTTTAATATTTTAATATTAAAATCCCATTTGAGATGCACTGAATTATTCTAATATTCTATGATCCCAGAAGTGAGTACCACTGTGGCACAAAATTTAGTTTTATTTACCTCATAGCTTCAAACACCTGAGTTCATTTTCCAGCTGAATGTACTTTACTTGTTCCAAGGTTTCCTTATGCATTTTCTCTTCCTACTTAATTTCTGCTGAAACCCCATACTGACCGGGAGTGATTAATTATGAGTGAGTAATGTGTATGAGTTCCTGCAGTAGACTACTGTGGAAAAATGCATGGTTTCAAAATTGAAAAACATCATGATAAATCCCCTCCAGGAGGTGCTCTCTTGGAGCACTTTTAGTCACAGGCTCATTCCACCACGGTGTGATAAGAAGCACCTCTGGGGATCTTTTCTGCTTTCTGCTATCGAGCAAGTCAATGCTTTCTCCCAACATACTCTTTAAATTAATTTGGAAATTTCTGCACTATATTATTCATTTATTGATCAATTTGGTTAATTGGCTGTATTATTTGTGCTGTGAGTCTGTTTCACTAGTTTGAACCCAGTGAGAGTTTCAAATCATAACAGTCTCTTCATCATCACAAAACCTATGATCGAGTTTCACCCAGTGATATCAGATACACAGCCAAAGAAGGCAAATGAAAATACAACACAGGACAGTATTTGATGCTGCTTGTGCCAGTTTGGAACTCATTCAGCTTGAGAGAATAAAATTACAAATATGCTTGCAACAAATATTAAAAAAGAAAATGAATGCAAAAAATATTGTATCTGATATTGACTTGTATATTTTCTTTCAGCTGCATGGCAATCATTTCCTTCCATAAATAACTTAGCTTATGACTAAACAAAAAAAAAAATCAGAGAATGCACATAAGGCTGCGTACTGTATGTGAAACATGAGTAGATGTACACATTAATATGCTTAACATTTTACACTTGATTTAATTATCAAGTTATTTGTAATATCACACATTTCTACATGCCTTATTGGAAAATATATAGTGGTCACCACCCATATTTTGTGAATTCCCAACAACATACACATGCAATGACAAGAAGAGACTAAAAAAAAATATAGTGCTAATACAAACACTTATGAAAAGCATCACATTCAATAAAGAAAATTTAATTAATTCTTACTTTTTTAGGTCCTTGACATGGTGCCACAAGTTAGGGTTTATATGAAAACATATCATCATTTTTTATTGTTTATCTTTATCTTGCCATAACCATGTAATGGCAGGCTGAGGTTAAAAAGAGACATTTTGGGTTCATAAGAATTACTAATGTATTGAGTTCACAAAAATTACTTACAGATGCTTTGAATCACTTCGCCTTTCTTGTTCAACATCACCTGACTCAACTGTATAAGAAAACCCCCACGTATGACATACCATTTGACCTGTCCTGACATCTAGTTATGCTTAATGTTGAGCCTTTTAGGGTTCCCCCTATTTTGGACCCTCTAGACCCAAAAAAAGCCATTTTGGATAACATATTGTGCAGGAAATGACAACCTTACGATAAAGACTAAACCAACTGGTGTCTTCCGCATAAAAATAATCAGAAGGACTTGACATTGTGCAGATCACATCAACTGACTCTAGGTGGTCATCCTCTAATAGGATGCAAGGGTTCAAAGTTACTGCTTTTCACAAAACTTCGAAAAAATGTTTATTGTTAATAGGCAAGGTTGCTCATCACAAACACGATAATATTTTTGATATTTGATTCTTGATACTAGTGGTCCTAGTCTATAAAGATAGGCATGTAAAGACTGAAGAGTTGCTGCTTTAATTCTGTTTGTGTGGTTCTTCTGAGATTCTCTTTGCTTTTCTCTTCCTTGTGCATATAGTGTGAAATAATTTACCCTATTTTTGATAAACTGTTCAACTCTTTGGCATCACTTCAGATTTGGAGAGACAACAGGAGGAGGCTGTCTAAGAACATTGATTTCAGACAGTGATATCACAATTGATACTATGGCTGATTTTAACAATTAAGAACTACAAAAAAAAACTATGCAACATACTGGAGTTAAAAGCAAATTCTAAATCATGGGACTGAAAATAAATTTATGTTTTAGGAGCTGTCACCATTCCTTAAACTGACAAAGACATTTACACAAATTATATTTATGCACTGTACAGGTACTGTATAAAAATTATCATTCTAGTCTAAGTTTTCTGTCACCTATCTGATATGGTATTTACAATAGTTTTGTTGGTAAGTTAACAAATCAAGTTTTTATATTTTGATTAGACATTAGGAATATTGTAACATACCATGTGGAGTAGAGTCCTCGAATTGCTTGCTGCTCTAAGGTCCAGTTGTTAAGCACCTCATACCGACATTCTTTTCCTCCACAAGTGAGTGAGCAGATGAGGTTAGAAGGAACTGCCTTGATGAGGTTTTCCCGAGCTCGGGAATATGAAGCCCGTGGGACTGGAACTTGTTGTGTCATGTTAATATCAGCAGGCTAAAACAGACAAGGAAAATGCACATCAAGCAAAGCAAAAACAACTTTGACATTTTAACCAAAGTAACAAATTTGAACCTTTCTGGATTGCTTAGAACCTGCCAAAAGGATATTTGTGACTTTTAAAATGTACATAGCACAAGCAGATTATTTACTACTAGCTGACTACTAGCCGTATGCTACGGTGGTGTAAGAATAGGAATGGAAAACAGTGAGAAAGGAATTCAGAAATCAAGAAGAAAGAAATACTTCATGAAAGACGCAGTTGTGAATAGGTGTTTTGCTGGAGACGACAGATAATGAGTCGAAAGATCTAACCCTAGAAAAAGCCACATACAACTGATCATGGCTGAAGACTGGTTGTTGTAGATTAACACAAATCTTTGCAAACGTTTGTCCTTGGGTCTTGTTGATAGTCATGGAGAAGGCGAGTCTGAGTGGGAATTATGTGCATTTAAATTTAAAAGGGAGATTAGTGTCGGAAAGAAGGAGAGAGATTCTGGGAATGAAGATTGTTTCAGAATTTTGGATAGCGATCAGTTTACACTCAATAATCTCTTATATATATTTCTCTTCTGGTTCGTCCTCTTATATATATTTCTCTTCTGGTTCATCCTGCTTCCTCTTCAAACCCAGTCCCCCCCCCCACGCAGCCCACACAGCATTTCTCGATTCCTATTCCTCCTCTTCCAAACCCTTCCCCACGCTGCCTGCGGCCTCCCATACACCCCCACTTTTTTCTCCTTTTCCTCCCCGCTCCTCTCTCATGACCCCATTGGTGTCACGTCACCGCCCTATATCTAGCCTGACCATGTGACCTTTCACTTCGGCGGTGAGGAAGCAGGACGAACCAGAAGAGAAATATATATAAGAGATTAATTTTATTGGATAAAACTATATATATATATCTAACAATCTGAGCATAGTATGAATCAAACATTGCATGATTTAGAGAAATGACAAGGTGATACCAATACAGTGGTCACCTACAGTCACATAAAATTATTTACAGTACATGACAAGACATACAGATACAGAATGATGAAAGTAATAGTAATAGGGACATTTTAAGAAAAATCAATATGTTCTGTTATGGTGGAGAAGCTTGCATTACCCAAGAATCAGAATTATATTACTGAAAGCCAGGGACCCAGGGATCTATCCATTATCCAACCCGCTATATCCTAACTACAGGGCCATGGGGGTCTGCTGAAGCCAATCCCAACCAAACACAGGGCGCAAGGCAGGAAACAAACCCCGGGTAGGGCACCAGCCCACCGCAAGCCATGGACCCCTGTTAGATTTTCCTTTTTAAATTTGTTATAAAGCAAGTGACCAAGCAAACATAATTTTAAAACTGATTCTTATCATAATTCCAATCAAACAGCTTTATTGCAACTTTAACTAGGTAAAAAAATTATTTCAGTTCAAAAAATCCATGCGGAGTTGCTTTGGGGACTTAACAAGTACAAGGTACAGAGTGGACTCTAAACACCATATTTGTAAAGAATATGTATGGGAGCAAGTCTAAAAAGAAATCGTTAATGATTTCAGGATCTGGTCTTTCCACTTTAGTTAAGGAGACTGTGCAAGAACTTAAAAAGGTGTGGTCACAGCATATGTACAGTATTATCACTGGAAATAGATTTATTGATGGGGAGAGTCTATTTCTTACATCCCTACGGATGGTACTTTAAATCGGCAAATTCAGAGACCCGAATGTGTACTGGGAATGCCTAGCAAATGCTACTAGTTTGAATGAGCTCACTTTTCACCTCCAGAAGAACATGTCCTCTTGGTTAAGACTTTTGTAAGAATTTCCAGTTAGCTGTAGCTTATACTTGTCATGACAGCAGTCCTTTGAACTGTTGGTTACAATATTATTGAGAGAAACCACAAAGCTAAAAGAGGAGACCTTCGATGCAGTGTTAGCAGGAGAAACTGTGGACTTGACTAAGAAGTACTAACAGAACTAGGGCATAGTAGGTGAAGCAATGGTGTGAAATGAGCACAGTGAACAAAAGAAGACAAATTTTAAGCAGTTTTAAAAAGACTCAGGTCAGTCATTCAGTAGCTCTCAAAGGGTAAGCTATGATATTGTACAGCAGTTTTCACTGATGGTGAAGAAATGCTGATCTCACTTGAGTATGTTACTATGAAAAACATTTGAATCTAACAGACAAAACTACAAATAAGACAGTGCTGGAATCATCTGATTATTCCAAATACAGTTGTGTTTGAGCCATTCTGAAGTAGCAGGCGTAGATATTGTCTGCCCAAAAATGACAAAAGACTTGGATAATATTGAGATGTTTAGTTTGCACATCTGTTAAATATTGTGGGGAAAGAAAAACAGTTTTTCTAGACTAGCAAACAAGCAAGGTGATATGTATTTTTATTTAAGGCGACCTAAATATGAGTTTCATTTAGCAAAGTAATACTAAATCAGTCTTATCAGCAAAGCCTAAGTAAATCATTGTGATAGAAAGAGGGACACAGGGCAGTAGTCGAGACTCAGATCTAGGACAATATTTATTCTGTCTTGTTCACCAAGTAGTGGAACACTACTTTCCTACATGGACATTAAAGAGGCCGTGACAGTTTGCTGCTCCTATCTGTGATATCCCAGGATACCATGATGGATGAAATCTGGTTTTATACTATTCATTGTTCCTAATCTTTGTGGATTATTGTAATATCTGCATTAATAGTCATACATGTAAACATACACAAATTGTGTTGTTTATAATTTTCTTGTTTTTTCTCTGTTAATCGTTTCTTATTCTAATTCAGAACTTTGACTTCCATGTACTTATATATTATTTGTTGTTTCATTTTTAATATTTTTTTTTTAGGTATTATTATTTTTGCTTTTATCCCTATTGAATTCCTTTGAATATTTGTGAATCATTTTGCATGTATTATTATTAGTATTAAGTTTTATTGTGAGTTTTTGCAGCAACTGTTGCTTGTCATCTTTTAATGTTCTCTATATTTCCAAAGGCCAGATTGGTTTAAAAAATGTTGCCTGTGCAATATTAAAGTGGAATCACGATCTGAAAAGTAAGAGTGGCCAAAATGAGGTTACTCTGTAAGTTTACACGGCTCACATAGGCACTCACATAGTAGTAGTAGCAGTAGTAGTATGAATAGAAGTATGCAATAAGTCACTACTCTCTGGTGGCATGATCAAAGAATGTTTTAAAATCCATAACTTAATTGTATTTAATTGAAAGCAAACAGTCAGCTTACCCCCAATAGTAATTCCCAATGTCATAATGACTGGAGATTTAAGCTGTTTATTAAATCCTGATCTAGACATATCTTCACCAATTGAGATTTCTATGAGAATATGCAAGATCAGTGAATGATATGATTTACAAAAGATTTGTAAAGGGTTGGCACTACAATCAGAATTTAACCTTTTGGGTACACAAGAAACAGAGCAACTTATTTGCAATAATTATTACAAATATGGAGAAACGTCCAACAAGATTTTACAACAAATATTTACCGTAAAAATACAGCAGAGTATACCAATTTAGTGGGGACTAAAATTATTCTGAGCTATTTAAAATATACTTAAGGAATACTATAAGTATTCATATAATGTAGTATACAGAAAATGAGGCTTAAATTAGTCATTCCTTTGATGATATACAAGTACCATAACATCACACATTCTGTACAGAGCAGACAAAAAAAAATTCCCTGTGGCTCTCTGAAATTCTATATGCTATAAGCTCACGGCAAAACATAAAGCTGCAGAACCAGACAGCTTTTCAATGGAATTTTAACAAATTTTCTCCTTCGAATTAGTGCCTCTAATTGGGTCACAGCAGACCCCCGTGACCCTGTGTTCGGATTCAGCGGGTTGGAAAATGGATGGATGGATGGATGTTAGAAATGTCTGTGTAAACTAGAGAACATAACATTTTAGCAAAAACATTATATCAAATGTCAAGCATTGTCTTCAAATGAAAAAATAAAAAACTGTTTGAGTGCTCATCCTACAGTCCATCTCTTATGAATGATGAATTATCTTTGCAAAGGTATTCTCGTAAAGAATACATAAAGATAGATAGATAGATAGATAGATAGATAGATAGATAGATAGATAGATAGATAGATAGATAGATAGATAGATAGATAGATACTTTATTAATCCCAAGGGGAAATTCACATACTCCAGCAGCATACTGATGATTAAAAAAATATATTAAATTAAAGAGTGATAAAAATGCAGGTATAACAGTCAATAACATTGTATAATGTTAACGTTTATTGGGTGGAATTGAACAGTCGCATAGTGTGGGGGAGGAATGATCTCCTCAGTCTGTCAGTGGAGCAGGACAGTGACAGCAGTCTGTCGCTGAAGTCTGTCTGGAGATGACCCTGTTCAGTGGATGCAGTGGATTTTCCATGATTGACAGGAGCCTGCTCAGCGTCCGTCGCTCTGCCATAGATGTCCAACTGTCCAGCTCCATGCCTACAATACAGCCTGCCTTCCTCACCAGTTTGTCCAGTCGTGAGGCGCACCTCTTATTTATGCTGCCTCCCAAGCACACCACGTGTAGAAGAGGGTGCTCGCCACAACCATCTAATAGAACATCAGCAGCATTATATTGCAGCTGTTGAAGGACGCCAGCCTTATGGTTATAAGTGTATAAGTGTACCCTTATATAATATCTCAAGGTCAAATCAGATTTATCAAAGACAGACATCTAGTACCTTATATTAGACTACTGTTAAATGTAATCTATTCCTCTAAAGTTTTAGACATCAGAGGTTCTACTTTGTTTGAATGCAAAGAATGCTTTTGATAGAGTCATTTAGTAATGTACAGTAATTTTGGTTAATTTCTAATATACTCTATGTGCATGAAGGAATTACTTTATGCTAGTCCTGAAACTTTAATTCATTAAAATTATATACATTCTGATTACTTTAAATAAGAGTGTAAAACCAGACCTTATCACCAATGCTTTTTGCAATTGCTATTGAATACCTAGCTTGGATTCAGTCCAAGATAAAAGGGATCCATAATAGAAGAGCTTCTCTTTCTTCTGGTGCTCTATATTTTGGACCCACTATCATTGTTGCTTCAATTTATTGAGCTAATTTCAAAACATCTCTGGGCTCAGAATCAATCCAAATAAGAGGCTTCTCCTCCCAGTGAATTCTCTTCTTTGAAAAACTAAATTACTTTTCTTTGATTGTCTCTGAACGATTCAAATAGTTTGGGGTGACAGTTACAAGAAAGCTTAAAGATATGTAAAAACTTAAGTTTTTTAATATGAAATTAAAGAAATGATAATAGAGGATTGTCTTACTCTATCTAGGAGAATTAATGTTGGCAAAATAAATACATATCCCCCCCAAAGTTTCTATTTCTTCTTCAGGGCATTCTTTTTATTTAACTTGTTTTTCAAAATGTCTATACATAAAAATATGACTCCAACCTAAGAAAGAAAGCTGCGTTCCATATGTGATCTTGCATTTTATCACTGAGTTGCAAATATATACATATATATATATATATAAGTATTAATTAAAGGAACACTTTTTAAGCAGAGGGGGTTCTTAATCAGTTTCAGTTGTTTTGGTGTTAATGAAAATAACAACAGGTGCACTAGAGGGGAAACAATGCGATGACATCCCAAAACAGGAATAGTTCAAGGTGGAGGCCACTGACATTTTTCCCTCCTCATCTTTTCTGACTGTTTTTTCACCCGTTTTGCATTTGGCTACAGTCAGTGTCACTAGTGGTAGCATGAGGCAATACCTGGACCCTACAGAGGTTGCACAGGTAGTCCAACTTCTCCAGGATGGCACATCAATACGTGTCATTGCCAGAAGGTTTGCTGTGTCTCCCAGCACAGTCTCAAGGGCATGGAGGAGATTCCAGGAGACAGGCTGTTACTCTAGGAAAGGTGGACAGGGCTGTAGAAGGTTCTTAACCCAACAACAGGACTGGTATCTGATCCTTTGGGCAAGAAGGAACAGGATGAGCACTGCCAGAGCCCTACAAAATGACCTCTACCAGTCCACCTCATGAGGGTGGCCTGAGGTCCTGACATCCTCTAGTGGGCCCTGTGTTCACTGCCTGGCACCATGGAGCTCAACTGGCAGGTCCACAACTGGTGCCCTGTGCTTTTCACAGATGAGAACAGGTTCACCCTGAGCACATGTGACAGACGTGAAAGGGTCTTGAGAAGCCGTGGAGAACGTTATGCTGCCTGTAACATTGTCCAGCGTGACCGGTTTGGCGGTGGGTCAGTGATGGTCTGGGGAGGCATATCCATGGAAGGACACACAGACCTCTACAGGCTAGACAACGGCACCTTGACTGTCATTAGGTATTAGGTAAGATTCAAAGTTATGAATTCTAAAGTGTCATCCATGAGCCTTACATACAGTAGATACTGTATAAGGCCAATGGGGATATTTATGAGGATTTATGACATACTAGAAATTATTAATTTAGATTTAAATATATTGTGACGATGTTTGGCACAAAATTCTATTACACAGGCTTGAAAATGTAATTCATTTATAATGTAGTAGTCAACAATTAAATTCAAACTTATCCCATAATTTATAATGTGTAGATAAATCTGATAGAAAGTACCACATACTCCTAGGTATTCTAAGGGGCTCAGTGCCAGGATAGAAACTGCTATCATTTCATACTTATTCATACTTATCCCATAATTTACAATGTGTACATGAATCTGAGAGAAGTACCACATACTCCTAAGCGATCCTTAGAGACACAGTGCTAGGACAGAAACTGACATTATTTGGAGGCATCTTTTGAAAACAATGTTCACTTTCCTGCCTAAGCATGTGCACATTTAACTTATTTAGCTATTTAATTAATTCTTTCAATGAGTTAAAACAGGAGAACAACAACTATTTTTCTATAAACTGTGAAAAAATAAAACAAAAATTCCATTTGGTGTAAATTTGTTTTACTAAATCACATGTAGTGTAGGCTTTGACATAGACAATAGCCTGTCCTTTAGTACTCAAACTACTATAATGTTCAAAATTTGTTTTTCCATTTAAGTGATGCCTGAAAATGAAGGCAGTTTCACAAAGATACAGAAAAAATGTCTGTACTATGGAGAGTCACTTGGCTGGTGATGGACTGCCAGCCGTAGTGATGGACTAAGGTCCCACTAAACTAGAATGGTCCTGTCAGGATGTAGGCAGAGAGAGAAAGAGAGGGAGAGAGACAGAGACAGAGAGGTTTACAGTGCTTCTCTGTATGCCAGTGGAGCAGAGGTGAACTTAGCAGTAAGGGGAACCCTGGGCTTTGGTTGGGCCCCACTAAAAATCTAGTATATAATGTCAAAGCTTAGGAGTTGCCTAAACTTAAATAATCACTTAGCAAAAACAGCAAGTAAAGCAAGAGTAAGAAAGTGGTGTATGGATAGCAGCAGAAACCACATTAACTGAATCTGAAATTATGAGTGATAGAGTAAGACAGAGTATGCCAAACCAAAGATTAAAATTACATTTAATAGACTTCTCAACATAGCATTCCCTGTTAAATATTAAAAATAATGAAAAACAGATCCTTCAACTTTCAATTGCAAAAGAGAAAGAGAGATGGGGAAAATATATTAAAAGACATTACTACATCAACAGCCTACAACTTTTACTGATTACAGACTTATAGCCCTTTATGTTAAGAGATCTGTCAATCCGAATACAGGAGCTTTGTTTTGCACGATGGTTAAATATTCAGTAAGAGAGCTCTATTCTACATTGCAACTCTACAACACCCTCTGCTGGAATGAAGTGTTAGAAATATATGGACATAAAACTGCTCTGTGATATTTTTAGACTTGATGCACACCATGCTGTACTAGTAAAGAAGAAAACAAATCCTTTACCAGAAGACAATAGGTCCACACAAAATATGGACCTGTAGTGAAAGGAAACTTATTCTATTTTTTTGTAAACTAAAGGATGTGTTCATTACAGTATAAAAGAGCCATTATGCTAGTTTGGCCCATTACAAAAACACATGTGATATATATATATATATATATATATATATATATATATATATATATATATATATATATATATATATATATCAGTGCTGAGCGGTATGACCACAATTCTATAACACGGTATTTTTCAAAATTATACCGGTTTCACAGTATTTTTTTCCCATGCATGAGTGGATGTTAACCACATTTTCCACAGCAATTACTGCAGTAGACTAGCTAAGAATAACCTATTCCACTGTCATGAGAATTTTAAATTGTACAAAAAACATTTTAATGTGCACACAAGTATTACTACAGGTTTGCATGGCCCCATAAAGTGATAGTTTTCAAGGGGGTGGCACCAATGAAGAGAAAGAATCACATTGCATGACAGTTGCTGTCAACATATTTTCAATCATCCAAAGAGGCATTTAGACTTAGTAAAATATCCAGAGGTGCTTGTCAAATGTTGTATTGCACTGAACATGTCTTAAAAATGGAATAAATAGTAAATATTTTTTGTAAACCAACTACACTTTCTGTTAATGTTAACAATCTCTGTCCACTGACACATTAGCTATATGGATTGCAATGGCGTTGCTTTTTTTGTCGTAAGCAGTACCTCTAGCAAACGCGTCTACAAGTGACGTCTGACTCAAGAGTCCTCTAGCTTTTTCAGTTTTAACTGAGAACATGGAGGGTGACAATCTTAGTTTCATACATTCATGGTACTCCAAAGCATGTTTTTGAGGCTAATGTGGTGCAGCAAATTGCTCATGTTGCCGCCTCTAGTGACAACTTTAGCTTGACAGCATTTGCAGTAAATAGTTGTTTGGTCCACATACGACCTTTTAAAACCAAAGTATCTTCAAACAACAGACACGGCAAAAGTTCTTCTGTGTCATCATGTTCAACTTCATCGTCTCCTACAGCTTCAGTTTAAGTATGATCTCTGTCCATTTTCACCGTTCAGTACCTCCACTAACGCATATACTCCGTTGCATGCGTGTTTAGCAATGTAGCAGTGAAAAAGTTCCCCACTTAAACAGTTTCCTGTTGCGCCACGTTCCAAATGTTTTTTAGGCTATTTAAACCAGTGTTGCGGTATAAGAAAAATCCATATCATAACAAAAGTAAAAAATGACAACGTGAAAAAAGTTTACTTGAGATTTTTGCAAATTTATTAAAAATAAAAAAATTGAGAAAGCACATGTACATAAGTATTCATAGCCTTTGCCATGAAGCTCAAAATTGACCTAAGGTACATCCTGTTTCCCCTGATTATCCTTGAGATGTTTCTGCAGCTTAATTGGAGTCCACCTGTGGTAAATTCAGTTGATTGTACATGATTTGGAAAGGCACACACCTGTCTATATAAGGTCCCACAGTTGACAGTTCATGTCAAAGCACAAACCAAGCATGAAGTCAAAGGAATTGTCTGTAGACCTCCGAGACAGGATTGTCTAGAGGCTCAAATCTGGGGAAGGTTACAGAAAAGTTTATGCTGCTTTGAAGGTCCCAATGAGCACAGTGGCCTCCATCATCCATAAGTAAGAAGAAGTTCAAAACCACCAGGACTCTTGAGCGATCGGGGGAGAAGGGCCTTAGTCAGGGAGGTGACCAAGGTGTCACAGCTCCAGAGGTCCTCTGTGGAGAGAGGAGAACCTTCCAGAAGGACAACCATCTCTGCAGCAATCCACCAATCAGGCCTGTATGGTACAGTGGCCAGACGGAAGCCACTCCTTAGTAAAAGGCACATGGCAGCCCGCCTGGAGTTTGCCAAAAGGCACCTGAAGGACTCTGAGACCATGAGAAATAAAATTCTCTGGTCTGATGAGACAAAGATTGAACTCTTTGGTGTGAATTCCAGGCGTTACATTTGGAGGAAACCAGGCACCGCTCATCACCAGGCCAATACCATCCCTACAGTGAAGCACAGTGATGTCAGCATCATGCTGTGGGGATGTTTTTCAGCAGCAGGTTGGAAAATGGATGAATGGAACTGGGAGACTAGTCAGAATAAAGGGAAAGATGACTGCAGCAATGTACAGACACATCCTGGATGAAAACCTGCTCTAGAGCGCTCTTGACCTCAGAATGGGGCGACGGTTCATCTTTCAGCAGGACAACAACCCTAAGCACACAGCCAAGATATCAAAGGAGTGGCTTCAGGACAACTCTGTGAATGTCCTTGAGTGGCCCAGCCAGAGCCCAGACTTGAATCCAATTGAACATCTCTGGAGAGATCTTAAAATGGCTGTGCACTGACGCTTCCCATCCAACCTGATGGAGCTTAAGAGGTGCTGCAAAGAGGAATGGGCAAAACTGGCCAAGGATAGATGTGCCAAGTTTGTTGCATCATATTCAAAAAGACTTGAGGCTGTAATTGCTGCCAAAGGTGCATCAACAAAGTATTGAGCAAAGGCTGTGAATACTTATGTACATGTGATTTCTCAGTTTTTTATTTTTAATAAATTTGCAAAAACCTCAGCAGACTTTTTTCACGTTGTAATTATGGGGAGTTGTGTGTAGAATTCTAAGGAAAAAAAATTAATCCATTTTGGAATAAGATAACAAAATGTGGAAAAAGTGATGCATTGTGAATATTTTCCAGATGCACTGTATATATACATTATATATATATATATATTCATAATATGAATATATATATATGTATATATACACTAGCTGAAATAACCAGCTTTGCCCGGAAGGAAAATAAAGTGTTTTTTTTAATTGCTTGAGAAAAATATATATAAAAAACACTTAAAAATAAATGAACAAACACTGAAGACTCACTAATGTGTTTGTCTTGCGGTCTTGTATGTATGTTATCATCCAGTTGACTCTCAGAACCAGTCAACTATATTTAATTTCAAAACCATCAGGGGTTGGTGGTGCTTAAACATAAAGAATGCTGTCAGTCACCTCCAGTTCGCCCTCTGGTGGTCATTCCGAGTGTCAACTGGATGATAACATACATACATGGGCGCAAGATCACTCCCCACACTACCAAGAAGGGGGTGGGTAAGGGTTGATTTCACCCTACAGTATTTTAAGTCGACCAATGTGAAACATGTTACCAAGTGTCATGAAAATCATTGACTTAATGAAACAGGACAAACTTTAAAAATCAATAGACAGCACTGTATCTGATCATGTTCAGCACTGACGGGAAAGCGTTCCCCGTGTGGGGAGAAAAGCACATATCCGTGATGTCTCTGGCATTCAGCAGCTACCCTTTAAAACACATGTAGCTCTGATCTCTCTCTCAAAAACGTCAAACGTTACTTCTTAACAATCTGTAGATGATAATGTCTGTTGAACAAACAGGTATCACTATCTAAGCGGAGGCAAGGTGCACTGCAACACATGGTGAGACATAGGACTAAGTCAAACAGAGGTTGGCGAGGGGATGAGGAAGGTCCCTCTGTTGGATTTACATAAATACATTGGTACTGTAAGTGAACTGTGGTACTTGATGATAAAAGAAGTCACAAAATCAACTGTAAAGTTCAAGGAAATTATAGAAAATAACCAGATCTAAATCCATTAAGTAATTCTCTCGTGGAAAGCGGACAGACATACAGTACACACAGAATGCGCTTGGACCACAAAATTTTTAAAACCGTTTCTTAGCGAGCACCTATGGGCCAAGGGTAACCTACATTCCAAATTTCAAGTCCCAACTACTCATGGTTCAGGAGATTTTGTGATGAGTGAGTCAGTTGTATTTATATATATATATATATATATATATATATATATATATATATATATATATATATATACTAACTGTGTACAATCCTAGAAAGTATTGAAATCGTCAGAACTACTCTGGGCATCTCTCTACTAGGAGGATTCGTGTTGCCAACATGCTTGCATCGTTTGTGCACTAGCAGCTAAGCAACTGTCTTTCTTCGGAGGTTTCCTTTTGTCAGTGTGCTGACCTCGCTTGCGTATCCTCGGAGCTGCAGCCCTTACCCCGATTCTACCTCTCACTTCCGAGGCCGGACAGAGACACACATCCGCAAATAGACGTTTATATATAAGATATATTCAAGTCACAAGACAGAATGAGTCCCAAAAATAGTTGGGATGCCAACCCGGTCAAATTCTATTTTATTTCAAAAGCAACAGGCATGCTGTGGTGCTCAAACATAAAGAATGCTGGCAGTCACCTCCTGTTCACCCTCTGGTGGTCGTTCCGAGTGTCAACTGGATGATAACATGCATACAAGACTGCAAGATCATGGACACCCCCACCCTACCCAGAAGAGGGTAAGTTAGGGCTGCTTTCACTCTACAGTATTTTTAGTCGACCAATGAGGAATGTGTGTACCAAGTTTCATGAAAATTGCTCCAGCTGTTTGGAAATGATAATGGAACATACATACACACACTGACTTTTATATACAGACGGTCCCCGGGTTACGTACAAGATAGGGCCTGTAGGTTTGTTCTTAAGTTGAATTTGTATATAAGTCGGAACAGGTACATTATTTTAATAAATGCTATTGTTTACCGAATGTAGCCAAGTGCTCTGCCAATGAATGATGGAGTTTCACCTCTCTCGGAAACCTTTTATTATTTGTACTTTATTATCCATGGTGATGGTTTTTCTCTTCTTTACTGTATCACCCAGCACTTGTATCAGATTTGTGTTTCAGAGACATTGTTCAAGGGTGAAGACAAAAGGTTAAGATAAGCTCTTCTGCACAGCACTGTACACGCTATCACAGCAGGAATGCACCCCTCGCCAGTACGTCTGGTGTACTGAATGAGAGGCAACTTCCTGCAATGCACGTAACAGTACAAGCAGGCTTGCTATTGAGAATGAATGGGTGCAGCGAGGGGCGAATCGCCCACCACCGCCCCCATTCAACAGGCAACCACCCAAGGCACACTATACAATGCTGCCCCCTGCCGCTCCATTCACCCTTAATAGCCTCCGTTCAGCCACAACTGGATCACTGCTTGCAGCATCACCAGCCGCCCACCGAGAACGAATGGGGCAGTCAGAAGCTGTAGCTGCGGCTGCGTGGTGGGTGGGCAGCGAACTGCCCCATCAATCCTCCGTCCTGCACACATGCAGTAGCTGTGGCCCCAGCGACTATGGACCCAGGGTCACCGCTTGCCATGCACCCACTGCCCCATTCATCAACCGGATCCGCTCGAGGGACACTACACTGCGCAAGCAGCGAAATCGCCCCCTCCAGCCACCACTTGCAGCGTCCCCAGGCCGAAGATGACGGAACGGCAGTTACTGAGGAGTGTCCCCCAGACAGATGAAGGAGCAGCTGTGGCCTTGTTTATATGTCGTATGTCAGATGTCTGTAACTTGGGGATTATATATAGGGTGGTCCAGATCTAATTATTCAATTTTCATTACGCTATAACTCATTAAGTTTATTATATAGAAAAATCACCCGAAAAATCGTCCCTGCATAAATCAAAGTCATCCAGACGATCTGGATCTGCATAATTAGATCTGGACAACCCTGTATATATACACTATATATATATATTTATAGAGTGGAAGAGAAGATAGTAAGAGAAGCTAACCAGAGAAGAAAAACCTGAGAGAAGAGAGATTAGAGATAAAGGTAGTCATTGATGCTTGGGCCAGGATACAGAGATGTGGGCAAGCAGATAAGCAACCTCATAGATAGGAATACCACATTCCAGTTAGATAGATAGATAGATAGATAGATAGATAGATAGATAGATAGATAGATAGATAGATAGATAGATAGATAGATAGATAGATAGATAGATAGATAGATAGATAGATAGAGATACTTTATTAATCTCAAGGCGAAATTCACACAGTTAGAAAGGGTCTGGAGGATTACTGCAAGTGAGAAAATACCAGGAAATGATCAGAATGTGAAGAATCATAGTCGAAAAAGAAAAAGCAACGGTCAAATATACCAGGAGGCAAAACAGACCCAGGCAAATAAAAACCAGAGGGCAAAAAGAGCTACAGTCATAAACTGAAGAGATCAGAAAAACAAAGAGACCAGTAAATTTAACCTAACCCTAGTGTCTAAAGAAAAAAGAAGGCCACTAGCACAATTATGAATGACAAAATTTGTATGTACCAAGGGGTAACTTGAATGTATGAACATATCTACATATAATGTTCCGGGTCATTACAAACACAACAGCATGTGAATAATGCATAAATAACAATGAACATGGTAAAAAATATAACTTCTTGTATTCAATTCAAAATGTAAAACAGGCATCAGAATAGGATGTAAAAAAAGCTAAACACAAAAATCCATACATAAAAGTTATATATTATAGTTACACTCCATCTTTCGATTTATATTTTGCTTCGCTCTTTGTTTCTTTCCATTATTAACCTTTACTGTGTGTTATTTCACCCTCCTTTGTGTCTTTCTTGGTTTGGGGATGACTCAAGAGCACATCTTGTCCTGCACAATATATACTCAATATGTACATTATGCACTCTAACTACTGTGCTACCTAAGACACATTTTTTTACATTTAAGAAATATTGGAAAATTAAGGTGCTCTCACTAGTGTATAAATCCAGTTTTATGTTCTCAGGGAGCCAGAATCCATGCCAACAGCACTAGGTATAAATCTGGACCTATGTCTGAAAGGAGTGGCAGTCCACTAGCTATAAATACATTCAGACATGCTGCACCAATACAAAATTCCACCATTAATCTAACATGTTTGGGAGATAAAGGAAATCTGGAGTTCAGAGAGAAAACAATGGCACACATGGCGGAGCAATGGCCAAGATTCAAACCCCAACTTGTGGAGCTGTGAGAAAGCAACATTGACAGTTTTGCCACCAAGCAAGCCTTGCACAATTATGTTGTAAAATTGTAAATCTGAAACAAAATATTTAACACATAAAGCTTGAATTTTGTAGAAATGTCCAGGAAATGCAGGCTGTGTCTGTGCATGTATATGTTTGTGTGTGTGTGTGTGTGTACTTGCAGTATTCAAGCATGAGAAAAATTAATGGGTTATATCACTCAAATGTGTCCTTTTGGCCATGCTCCAGTTTTGTCCATTTTTAATGCTTTACATCCTGTTAGCTTTCAACTATATATGTGAGAAATGTGAACTAAAATTTAATTGCTGTAATGCTTTGCTCAGTCTGGAAGAAGCTGCAGTAAAACATTAATTTGCTCCTCTTAGTTAGTTTTTAAAGCATTCTTCATTACAACTTGAATTACCTATCAGTTTGGTAACCCTGTCACAATCCATTGCACTAACAAATACTCAAAATTTCACATAAAATGCACGTCATCTATTTTATTAAACAAATTTAAATATGTAAAGTGCTTACCTCTATTCCCTCTATATCATCATCTCTGTAAAGACAAAACGTAAATGCAGCTATTAATAACACCTTCTTTATCAGTTTAAAGAATTAAGAGAACAGTGCATACATCTACAAAAGGCTTTTCTATTTTGTATCACTTGCTAAAACATTTCCACAACTCATACTGATTAACACCTATAATGGTCCTGTCTATATTTTCTTCAAACTGACCTACTTTAGTTAATCCTTATTATTACTATCATAAATACTTGACAACAGAACCATCTGCTTCACTTTTACAGTCAGTGAAGCATTAATTACATGCAATATGCACCATCCCATAATTTTGTCCTATGTGCATCCATTTAAATGTTTATATTTCACTAATTACTTTAATTCAATCATAAGATACCGGGATTTAAATTACTCTGTTAAATAGTTTCAGTTATTACTTCTGAGCACATTACTAAAAATGTTGCTTGATTTTGTACCTAACCAAAGCCATATCAGTGGGGAATACCTTCCCTAGACTACAGATAACGTCGATGCCAATGGTGACAAAGTGTGTTGCCATGTTTGTGAGAGTAGACAGGCACCACTATGGGTAGTATGCACTATGTTTGTGAATGCAGTAAGTGCTTTAAAAGGAAAATAGGCAGAACTGCCTACACAAAGAGGAGTAAATGGTGGCCTGGGCAGACCCATTCAATATTTCATGAGGACACTTGGGGACTGATGACCCAGCAGTTTGCTAGGACACCTGACCCTCACCTAATACAGAGACAGAGAGAGAGAGAGATAGTATAGCCACAAAGCATTGGCAGGAAGTGCTAACTAATCAATATAAAAGAACCATATTTCCTTGTGCAAAGGTGGGCAGTGACAGAAGGCTAATAGGAACCCTACATCTTGGTACATGTTAATCGAAGGTTTAAAACTAGAAATGTTGGGACTTGGTTGTTTTTTTTGTAAGATTGATGGATAACAGACTACCTAAGTGACCTAGTCCTATAAAGAAAAATGATGGATTAGGATTGCCAGGACATTATGCTTTGCCAGGGGTACTTCTAATCTAATGTACACTTAGAAAAACAGAGAAATGAACAAGGAAGTCCCTGTCTTTGAAAGTACAGTACTTCCAGGCATTGACTTGAAGTCACCAAAGAATGAGATTAAAAGCCAACTCATTGCCAGTGGTCCAATGAATGCAAAGTCAGGAGGGGAGCTGAGAGACTTAGCTGGCAGGAGGATGAGAGGCCAGGATGTGAAAAAGTAAAATTGAATATGGAAAAATAAATGCTTGTGTGCAGTATTATCATGTGCAAGTGGACAACTCCTCAAACCAAGCAGACAGAGACTTAAACTTATGCAGACCTAAGAAGTAGCAGAGTTTATCTTTCCTGTCTATTTATTTGTTATTTTAGTAATATCCCCTTTTTATCTCTCCCTCATGGTTATTTTTATTTTAAAAAATCATTAAATATAATTTGTGTGTATTTTATCCTTCTGGATATCATTCTGCATAAGGAGGTTGCTATGGGAGTACAGATTTACTGTTAATAACCTGCCTGTGACCAAGCTATTATAAGCTTACACGGATGCCTACTTCCATATCAGTTTGCATGATAAATGCACTATACACAAATAATAAATGGAAAAAATAAGTTTTGTGAGCAGAGGAGGGCCATTAAAAAATAATAGCACTTTCAACAGCTAACAGAAAACCTTGAAAAACAAAAGAAAATTAAGTCAAAATACTTGTTTAGTACTACATAAGTAAGAAAATCTACAAAGATGAGGATCTTGTGCTTTTGCAAATTAATTTTTAAAGCTTAAGGTTTATGCACATTAAATTCAAATGTATCTTATACTGTAGTGTACAACATGTTGCAGCAACCAACCACCCCCACCCAACACATACAAGAATACATGGGATCTGAAAATGGAATTAAACACTTTACCAGTTTTTATTATTATGATATTTCAATCAAATATGCAGTATTCTACAAAGCTCTTAAAAATTTTCAAACAACATATCTAATTTATTGTAAGAGGTTTCAGGATAATATTTAGAATTAAAAAAATAAATAAAAATAACATTTTGATTGCATGTGTATTCGTAAGCTCAGTTGCTTCTTTGCAAATCATGATCTTATAATCTTATTCTGAATTAATGTAATGATGCTGGCTTAATTAAAATATCTTGTATGGTCTCCTGGTGTTTACATGTAACACCAAGAGGGAACTAATAATATATAATGCTACATTGAAGCTTAGACTTTCCCTTAGCTGGTTTTCCCCATAGATACTGGATTTCCGTGACCTTTCAGTAGCCTACCCTAGTTGTTACTGTTTTCAAAGGACACAGGGATTTACATTTCAGACCTGTTATATTATTTGTCATTGTTGTCACTGATTACATATTTTTGTTAACACTGGTGACATTCTGTCTGTTCCATATGACATGCTCACCAATTATATAACATACATCTATCCATTTTTCAACCTGTTGAATCCAAACACAGGGTCACAGGGTCTGCTGGAGCCAATTTCAGCCAACACAGGGTGCAAAGCAGGAACCAATCCCGGGCAGGGCGCCAACCCACCACAGGACACACACCCTCACCCACACACACCAAGCACACACTAGGGACAATTTAGAATCGCCAATCCACCTAACCTGCATGTCTTTAGACTGCAGGAGGAAACCGGAGCACCCGGAGGAAACCCACCCAGACACGGGGAGAACATGCAAACTCTACGCAGGGAGGACCCAGGAAGCGAACCCAGGATTTGGGCATTATTCACACCCTGAAAGTGCATTATCACAAGGAAATGCTGAGAAAAATTCTCATCAGCATAACTTTTAGATAGGAGAAGATTAAACTAACGCAAAAGAAGCTATTGAAGCTGCTTCAGTTTACAACATACTATCTTTGTGATGCACGTTTTCTGCAGTGACAGCAACCAAAACGAGATTACGGAGTAGACTGAACATAAGCAACACACTTCAAGTGTCACTGTCTTCCACCCTCCCCAGATAGGATTGTCTGGTTGCAGGAAAACAAGCTCAGGGCTTTTACTGATTCTGCATTATGGTGAGCTGTATAATTTCTATTAGTATATTATAACTTAATAATAATAGAAATGTAATGTAAATTGTGTATAAAACTGCCCTAAAAAACCCGCCCATAATCACCCCACAAACTCCAACCTTCAACAACCCATCCGTCCCTGGAAAAATTTGCTTCCAATAAAGCGGTCCTTGGTGTCAAAAAGGTTGCGGACCACTGGGCTACACTACTGGCTGGGCTGCTGAGACTGGCCATTGGGCAGAACTGACCATCACGAGTAGTAATAGCTCGCATATTTTCGCGTTTTTTTTGCTATAGTATTATGTAATTTTGTGCTAGTATTGTAACAAATAGTGCAGATTACAGCTGAAGATCTGAAGTGGACGCGAGAAGTTGGGCAGTTGTTTATTAACAGATTTTTGTGATTTTGAGTTTGTATAATTAGTGTAGGTCAGGGGGCTTTTTGCATATCGGCTTATTTTACAATATTAACTTTGAAGTAAACTTAGTAAAGTAAAATTAGATTTTTGGAGGATTTGTTTTCCAACATGTATTACTGAGCAATGAATTCAGTGAGCGTTTTCGCAATTTCAGTTCACACAAAGGGGACTTTGTGGTGTTTACGTCACCATACTCTTACAACATTGAGAATGCACCGGAGAATATCCAAATGGAATTGATTGAACTGCAGTCAGATTCTATTATGATGGCAAAATACAACGAAGTTGGTGTGCCAGGCTTGTATGCTTACCTGCCACCCTCGTATGTGCAGATCCATAAGTTGGCTTTGAGAGTACTGTCTATGTTTGGAAGCAGTTACCTTTGTGAGCAATTGTTTTCGTTAATGAAAGCTACCAAAATCCCACATCGCTCAAGACTTACTGCTGAGCACCTTTCATCCCTTATAAAAGTTGCAGCTGCACAAGATTTCAAGCCTGATATTGACAAACTGGTTACTAACAAGAGATGCCAAGTGTTGGGACAAAAAAAAATAAATCTCACACTGTAAGACTCCTATATAAGCAATGAATATAATATAATGAATATAATATAATAATATAAGGACCTAGCTAAGAGGCTAAGACTCTAATTGTACGCTGTTGTGCGGAGATTGTATGGAAATAAATTGCTTTTCTTTAAACTTTAAACTTTAAGTGTTAAATTTTTTAAAGTTTTCAGTATTGGAAAAAAGCTACAGTAACTTTGTATAATAGGATTAATAAAGTATCTATCTATCTATCTATCTAGTATAATATTATTTGTTACAGTGCAGCCCGCTGACGCACATATGGCAGTCGAAGCGGCCCACCAATGGTACTGAGTTTGACATGCCTGCTGTAAGGGGCATATATCTGTATCACCTCAAACTTATTTGCCAACCCAACAAACAATATATTGTTGAAGGCACTTAAGAAAAAAAAAAACTGTGAATAAAGTGTCAGCTTTGTCCAGATGGTAGTAGTTCTGCATAGGATGTAGAGCAGAGCTTCATCTACTTCTGTATGTACTTGGTAGGCAAACTGCATGGGATCTGGGTGGTCTGTAATCACAGGTCATAGATGTTTAAGGACCAGCACAGCAAGTGTCTTCATAAAATGTGAGTTACAGGCCTGTAGTCCTTAAGAAGACTGGGTGTTCATTATAAGTACAGGAACTATGTAGACAGTTTCCCCAATTTTAGCACCCTCTTCACTTTTAGGGAAAAGGGTAAACAAATATTGAAGGGCAAAACAGAATTGTATGGCATGTATATTGACTAATGCTGACTGATATCATCGGACCCAACTATAGTATTAGTGACATCCTTGCTGTTGAATGGGAGTCCAATTTGTTTGAAAACAGATTTATCTCATTAGCCCTGTCCTTCTCCACTATCATCATTACCATTCAGATCAGTACAATTTTTCAAAATACAGTATATCTTTTCTTTACACAGATCAAAAATACTATCCATTTAATGGATAAGCTATTTATTGTTTTATCCTTGCAACACTGGGTGTATGACAAGAATCGACCTTAGGCATACTAATAAACATCACTTATTAATTTTGCATGTTCATTTTTAGGATGCTGCAGAAAACTGAGGTGCATGAAGAAAATCCATGTGTCATGAACAGATATGATGAGGGCAAGCAATAATTTTTCAGTTTGTTGGGCTAGTGAGGGCCAGTGATCTAAAGATCAACAGCTAGTTGGCTTATTTTTCAGAGTTAGGCACATCATTTGTAAAAAAAGCTTCTTTCAGCTGCTCCCATTAGGGCTTGCCAAAACGGATCATCTTGTGCCATATCTTCCTGTCCTCCACATCTTGTTCTTTCACACCCATATGTCCTCTCTCACCACATCCATAAACTTTCTCTCAGGCCTTCCTCTTTTCCTCTTGCCTGGCAGGTCTCTCTTTAACATCCTTTTCCCAATATACCCAATTACCAATTTTAATACAAATGTAGAAATTCAGTCAAATAACTCAGCAAATACTATTAAAATGTCTGCAATTAACAGCCAAAATAAGTCACATTTCAGTCCTAAATGAATAAAAAATATTTGCAATTTAATTAGTTTATGAAAAGTTATCTAAGAAATGTTTAGCCTTCACATTTACAACAAACTGTAGATACTGTACTAAAAGTCCTCTCTTTTAATTAAGATGGTTGCATTGCTAGGCAATCGTGCTTTCATAAGGACATGACACCTAAAACACAAAATGAAATCAAAGGTGTACATTTTCTTCATTAACAACATGTAAAAAAATAAAAACATTAGCATTATGTAAAATAAAGCCAGATATTGATTCTATGTAAACACTGAGAGAACATACAGTATGTACCCCACACAGCCATTTATTGGGGTCTGGGGCAAGAATGCTAACCATTATGCCACTATACCACCCAATTAGAATTCACCTAATAATTTTTCTGATCTTTTAACTAACTGAAAGGTCTTGAATATGCTTGAAGCCTCAAATTAAAAAATCATTAAATCCAAAAATATCGACAGTCTTTTGGGACAAACAACCTGTGTGCTAAATTTAAAAACAATTAACATCCATTATTCTTTGGGCACTAAAATACAGTGCAATTTAAGATCCATAGCATATAGTACATGTACAGTGGTACCTCGGTATACATCTTCTTTGGAATAAGTCCAGCTTGGTATATGTCCTGTTTGGACACGAAACATTTTGCTTGGTATACGACCTTTGTTTGGAATACGACTCGCGTGCTAAAGCGCTGCGCACTACCCTTGTTTACCTCTCGCGTGACAAAGCCATGACTGCCCATGAGCGTCAGTGCGCCAGTTGCTAGCATTCAGTGAACAACCCACACTAAAGCTCTATGTGAATTTTCACGTGTGTGGTATAGCGGGTCCACAGCTCCTGTCAAAGGCCAGTTTTAAAATAAATAATCACCGTGCTCGTGGCTAGGTGAGGGGGCGTGATGGTTTTGTGGCTGAAGCGGTTCTCAGGGCGATTTGCGATGTGGGCGTTTCTCACCTAAGTGCACAGGTGAGAGACCATCCGCATTTATGATTGTTCCTGGGGCTGCTTATCTTGATAAATAGAAGCGCGAGTCAGCTAGAAAGGGAGGAAAAAGAGAGAAGAGACAGGTGGTTGCACGTGCGCGCGAAGTAGCTGAAGTAGGCAGAGTGAAGATCAGCTGCAAGTAGGGCGACTCCCGTGTTGGTAAGCAGACGGGCCGCCAGGTAAAAAAGGCACTGGGCTTCTTCTTGTTTTTGGTTTTTTTTTAAAGAATGCTTCCTACTGTATTTTAACCTTGTTGTTTTTAAGACAGATTTTTTCTATTGTTTTTAATCTCCACGTTTCACTTCTGATTTTATGGATTATTTATTGGAAATTTGGAGACTGCACTTTAATTGAACACCTTGTTTTGTTGATTGTTTTAATGAAAGCACTTTTTCAGCATCTCCTTGCTTTGTTGTTACCGATGAGCTTAGCAGTGAGGCACATTACCGACAGTGTAGGGTTCAAGGGCTCCCCGACAGCAGGTGGGAGCATACAGCAAACCCGCATCGTCACAACGTGATTTTGTGTTTTTTCACGTAAATTTGAATTGATTGTTGAAAAGTATGAAGGTGGCATGCGTATCCGGGACATGACTGTTGCATACCTTTTGCCGAGAACGACGGTATCTACGATTGTGAAAAACAAAGACGTTATTAAAAAGTAAAGGGAGGATAAATTTTCATTTACTTCATCTAATTGCTTTTGTATTTATGTATTTTAGTATTAAGCAGTGTTTAAATTATTTTATACAGCCCCATCAATGTATAATATGCCAATAACAATAGGATTTTTTTCATGGGAACAGATTAATTATTTTCTCATTATTTCTTATGGGAAAAATTACTTTGGTTTACGTCCTGTTTGGCATAAGTCCAAGGACCTGGAACAGATTAAGGACGTATACCGAGGTACCACTGTATTTGTTTTTGCTAATCAACAGTCAACCAGTGCACTTAGTGGCAGTATAAAAATCATTAATATATTAGGCCAAAAACACTCATAACACATTGTTAGATGAAGGCTCAAAATATTGGCCAGCAAAAGCCAAATCCAACAAATTTTTATAATGATCAGAAAAAATGAGATAAGTAACTAAAAAAAATCCAAGATGAAAATGAAATAGGAAAGACTTGGTTTAAGGAAAAGCACCAAGAAGCAACAAATCAATATTCCATAATAAACCATAATAAACATCACAACCAATTGTTCTTGATGCACTTGCATTTACCCTATAATCACTACTTTCTTGCCATAAATTTCATCTTGCTGCATATCCAAAGCGAACAATGAGTGATACCGAAGGATACAGTAATTTCAATTTACTTACTGATTATTTTGGCTATTCAGCAAATTTTAATAAATACTGCAAACACTCAAAAAAGGTGAACATTAATTAAAAAACTGATCACCGGGAGAAAACCAAGAAAGAACAAAGATATGATGTAACAGGTTGTTTTAATACTTCAGCTGAAATACAAATGCAGCTCTAATTCTGTTGTACACTAAGTAGTGAAGCATCTCCAAGCAACCAAAGATGTAATCAGAATCCGTGTAACTAGTAATTATTACAATTGGCAAGATATACCTCTGACACAGCAAAGTATATGCTATTACGTAGATAAGAAGTACAAGGTTTCTAGTGGAAAAATTCACATGAAAGTCCTTTATAGTAGGTGTTCCAAATAAGACAATTTGTAGAAAACAATGTTACCCAGTTGAGTTGATTTCTCACTTCTTTCAATAATATAATAAATATAATAATAATCAGGGCAGCCAGAAATGGCATTTGCATGATCAAGTTGTATTTGGAGCAATGCAATATGTACTCAATATGTTTCTTTTTCATTTTTACAAAAGATTACACAACTTGATTTATTTTTTTTGTGCATCAAAGTACCAAATCAAAAATGACCTTCCATTTCCTGCAAAACACTGGCTAGAAAGTGGAATGGTGAGAGACCTTAAATGGCAACTCCAAAAATTCTCATAACATGGGAAAGCGGACATATATGCATGAATTTAGCTTGAATTGTGTTTCATGTAAACAGATTCAATAGATATCAGAGAAAGGTAGCAGAAACAAACAAAAGGACAAATGGAACATTGGCTTACATCTCTTACTGAGGGTACCCTTGCACAAACACCTCAAACACTTTAACTGGCACACTCCCTCATTCACTTCTCAACATTCTCATCTAATCACTCATTCATTCATATCACACGCACTTTAAGACAAATGTGGCATTATAAAATCATTCAGACCCCTTTTTTAACTTGTGATGCTTTATAATGTTTTATTACACTATTATTAAACTAGATGTGATATAGCAATTCTGTTGTCAGATTTGGATTCAGAACGCTCAGATTTATAAAGGATATCTAAAAACTGTGGGTTTTTTTTCTGCAGACCAGTGTTATCTGAAACTAAGAGAATACCATCAGTTTAGCAAGTATTTTGGGGTTTACCTAAAGTTAGATGTTAGAATTATGTATTAATTGTGTTAAAAACCTTGACATCAGAATATGGAGGACTGTGTGGATTACAAATACATTAATAATTTCATATGTTAATACATATTGCTTTATACTTCCGTTAAATATATGAATTTGTTTAGCATTAATAAAGTGAAATTTGTTTTACTATTATATTTGTTAGTCTACTAAAGGAAAATACATTCAAACATTTTAATCAATACACAATTTAACACAACTAATTAACTGTGACAGCAGCAACAGTCTCTTGGGAAAAGTTTGAGTTTTACTCAATCTAATAATTTCTTGACTATGCCATGCTGTATTTTTCACTTAAAGCACTTGCATAACAAAATGCAAACATTTAAGAAAAATAAATGAACTTGCAAGATATCCTTCCAGTATTCTTAATGGCTACACTTCCCCTTAAAGGTCACAATACCAAAGACAAGCAAGGCATAAAGGGGGATTCAAAATTGAATCCATTGCAAGACTCCTACAGAAATAATGAGGAGGTGAAAATAATGACCTTTAATCTTCTTATTCTCCTGCTTGGCACTTAGTATATTAACTAATCATAAAAACAGTCTAAAATAATTATAGAAATATGAATATGTTTTAACCCAATATATTTAAAGCACATAATAAAAGCTCACTTAGTCTGTGAGAAACTCTTCCTTTCTCTAGACTAGGAAACAGATAAATAACATAAAATATCACTAATTACAAATATTCTGTATGGTAAGCTGCTAACAATAAATTTAAAAAATAATTTGGCAGAAAAGATATGTTGTTGAAAAATTTATGTTGAACATTAAGCATGTCTGCCTTTTTGCTTATACTTACTTTTAGATTTTTATTAATAAAACTAAAACTCACTGGTTGGTGCTTGATGCATACATTGATTTAGAAACTAGAATGAAGCCTCAAAGGACTAATGGTGCACATGCCTATCATCAGCTCATATGTCATCACCCTTAGAGGGATCCTCCCCTGCAACTGCTGTGCTTTCTTGTTTCTGTCTGTCATAGTTTGTCACGAACAGAAGTAAACAAGTAGCAACAATGGTTTCGTCACAGCTATTCCAATTAATTTGCTAATGAATTTCATAACAGTGGAGTAATCTATTGGGAAAGTGGCACTCTATTAAAAAGAGTTCATAATGAAAAAATGTTCTTGATAACATGCCATGGTCATCAGAGATAGCTCTGGCAATATTGAAAACCTTGTTTTAGGAAATTAAATATTAAGATAATTAAAGTGAAAACCTGTACATTAAGGTGACTGCAGATTAACATAATGACTATACTATTATTAATTTGATGTCTTGAGATAGAAAGTATGACTTTCGTATTCATCTTTTGTTAGTGGCAATACAATTTCATAAATGGGTTACTATAAGGTACTACCTACAGCTGCTTTCCAAAGTTTGTACAAATACACTGTATGATAAATAAAAGGTCACCAACCTTATTACCTTGACATTAAATGTCAGGATACTAAGGGAAATAATCATATTAAGACCAATCATTTTATGTCACTGTTTCCAGTAATGAAACACATGACAATTAAACATGTCTAATAAAGAAAGAATTTTTCCTAAAGATTACTGCACTTTATTTTTTATTGTGTTAGAGACCTTACAAAACAATTTCTGCTCTCTATCCCTCTATGTCTAAGCCCACATATACCGGTACTAAAGAAGCCCCTGAATGTCATCAGAAAGGTTTTTGGGATGCATGTGAACCCATTTTTGCATTGCTTAATCTTAAATACATAATCTGTAAATCAACAACTCTCTGTGTACAGTATATTCAGAGGATTCAAGATCTGGACTATATGCTTGGTAGTTGACAACTTCCTATTTTATTTTTTGAAGGATGTTCATATTGTAAGCAGCAAAACAAAAGAGCACATTTGGGGAGCCTTCCATTCTCCCCATTTTATTTAAAATGCTAGCCTTGTTTCATTCTTTAACATCCCTTATCACCTTCTCCCCATTTTTTTCTTTTCTTCTTTGATGCAACTGATACATACAAAATTACATCAGCAGCTCTCACACTAACAGCAAGTTGCACAAAATGGCTTGTAAACAAAAAGGTATTCAGAATTTCTAATGAACCCTGATATTTCTGGGTTACACTTTACTTTAGGTAGATATCACATACGTGTGGTATACATTAATTGTATTGTACCCAGCAGTGTGACTACAGTGCAACTGTGTCCTGCTAATGAGGTAGATAGTGTACAAATGGAGCATCTCCAAATGTAAATATATATTTTACATCACTATCTTATATGTTGTGTATATACTTAACTCATTACTCTAGGGTCACAGCAGGTACACTGAAGCAATATCACACAGGAAGGAGCAAAGTAATTACTAGACCAGTACACTGTGAATATGGATATTTATGATATGAGTATTGACATACAAAAATTTACATGGCCCCACTTGAAAAATAGAACAAATCAAAGTGGAAAGAAGTTACTTCCAATACCTGAAGAAGAAGGTTTCTCCCAGCAGCAGTGTTCATATGTGTTCATATCTCTAAGTTGTGTATGTTTAATGGGTTAATTCCAGGTAAATTTCTCAAAATGCTGAGATGGTTTAATAAGGATAGGTAAATATGTTAGACCCAGTAACCAATCTGATCTGATATTGTGAATATGTTAACATGGTAGAATAATTCCGTATCTATACATAGCAGACTCTGCTTTGTTGTTATGAGTTTATTAAAAACAACAAACATTAATTTGTCAGATATTGTATTTTGAATAAGCCTTTAACTGGCGTATTACTATTACTAACCGCTGTCAGTATTTTGACATCTGCATTTTCTATTCACTTGTAAAGGTGCGTTTTGTCACGGCATGGCACGCTCTCCATACCTGTCAACCTTACCTATGTCCCGCTGTGTTCAAAATGAGTTTTTACCTGCAAACTTGTGAACATTTGAAGTACTGTGCAGATTTCCACTCATCTGCATAGGCGCATTATTAAAGACGCGTATAAACGCTATAGACGCATCTAAGCAACAAAAGCGCGTTTTGAACCTTACACAACCATTTACAAAAACTAAAAAAGCAAAAAAGCATCCCCACCACTCAGTGCCAGTTGCTGGACACATACCGTAAGTCGTCTGCGGAATATTGCTTGTGAACCGGCTCCACGAAGATCGCGTCCTCAATCTGCTACGACGCACAGAGCCACGTACTGCCGCCTTTACCTGAACGAGCCGATTATGCCAGGATCGCTGCTGAGTCACGCCCTGTTGGCATAGCAACGCCACCGCCAAGTCGAGGACGCCCAACTAAGGGGCGCTTCATCGGGCACTGGTCATGACTTAAGCCGAGAAGGTGGTTTTTCGAAAATGAAACCCAGACAAAGCAAACAGCACTAATTACGACACATGTCAATGCAACGATCAACGCTCGCTGTGGCTGCAAGGCAAACGATAGCTTTGTGCTTTAGTGAGGCTTATTGACTGTGCGTTTTCTGAATGAGACTGTATGTATAGTGAGTAACTCTGCTGTTTTGCTCTTCCAAAGCGTAAATTCTGTCTGTTTGGAGATATTATTATTATTATTATTATTATTATTATTATTATTATTATTATTTACAAACTCACATCGTTGACGCATTTATCCAGGGTAACTAAGAAAACAGGTTTCCCTATGTACGTGTGGGTTTCTATGTGTTTTTTTTTCGAATGTTCTAAAGCGGGGTCGCTAACTGGACATTATGAAACTGTACGTGAAAGCCCTGCACGTCTCTGGTGCAGCCAGGTTGAGTTGTAGCAAGGAAAAAGTTGAAAAGTGAATGGCTATTTGTGGTTACCATTATTTACTTATATACTGTTTTAACCAGAAGTTGACTCAGTTTGATAACAAGGTAATGGTAGCTATAACTGTTAACAGTACAACATATGTGGAGCCATACTATCAATTCATGCATGCAGATTATTTATATATTAAAGACATCTCTAAATGCTGCTAATTTGTTAGTCATTTTGGATAATCATAAAGGCATCCACTAAATAAGGAGTTATAATAGTACTACCTGTGCTGCCTATTTAAGACAAGTTGTAATCTAAGTAATCAACAGAAACCTCTGCATTAATACTGTATCTACAGTGTACCAGCTACTGAAACGTACTGTATTTTGTGATGCATGTAAGTAATAAAATTTTTCATTCCAGCAGATGGCACATCGCAAACCTTAGCAAAGCCTTTACGAATCCCATGGCAAATGACATATGACAGAGACACAGAAACAGGACGGACACACAGATGCACAGACATACAGACATGTTTCCTTTTTTTAAGGTGGATTTAGTATTTTGTGGCATATTTTATAATAATACACTAACATATTTGTAAATGGTTTCAGATAAGTTCAGATAATTCACATTTTTCTTGAAACTTTACATGTTTAATTTGAGGTATATTTTAAATCATTTAAAGATACTGGGTGTATTGACAAGTATATATACTTGTTTAAGTAAGTTTGTCATGTGAAAGACTTTGTGAAGTTAATTGCAGTTATTTCAAAACAGTTTCTTGCAATTGTTATTGAATTAAATTCATCCAATCATTTCCTAAACTCAGTTTTTTGCTAGGAAGAAAAAGCTCAAACCCACACTGGACCTAAAATGATTTACTGACAGCTTCAAATAAGTGCTTTCACACTGCAGGAGGTACTTAGATAGAATTCAAATATATCTTTCATATCATTATATGGTTTTCTTTCTCTTTATAGGTACTAGGGGGCTCTGCCCCCTGCTTGCTTCACTCAAACAACCCCCCCACCCGGGTTTGGTTTACCGGATAAACAATTTAAAGAGATTGTTATTTTCATGGGAATTGTTACATTTGCATTATTTTCACTTTTACTTTAAAAATTTTGTAAAAACAATATTTGTCCTTTTATTTCCTGACCCGGGAGTGGTTAAACCTCTTTCTCACGTGACATATAATGCTGCTCGCATTGTGAAGGGGAGGGGGGTGGGCTGAACGCATGCTAAACAGATGCAGTCGGTTCAGCTGCCGTCTTGGTGCTGCTGGCGAGCTGTATGTTCTGCTTGTCGCGCTTTGCGTCGATCATTTAAAAGCCTGTACAGTTGCTGTCCTTTTGCCACTTCCCGTCTCTGCCACTAGCATTGTGAAGGGTGGATGGGCGGGGCAGGTGGGGGCTGAACGCACGCTAAGGAGATGTGCTTGGATCATCTGCTGGCTAGCTGCATGTTCTGCTTGTCTTTGTTTTAAGAGCTGGGAACACATGAAGTGTGTCTGCCAAAAGCAGTCTAACAACTGCTAGGTTAGATTTCCGTGAACTTCTTTTAAATTGTTTGTAATTAGGGTGTGACGTGAAAAGTCACCGTCTCACGGGTTTTGCTTCATAAGGTTGTAATGTCTAGTTTCGCATGTTGTCAAAATGTCTCTCCGAGATAATCGCGCTACACTCCTGCCACTTCGCTTCTCTCCTGCTCGCATTGTGAAGGGGAATGCTGAACACATGCTAAGGAGAAGTGGACGGATCAGCTACTGGCTTTGTGCTGGTGCTGCAGAGGTGCATGTTCTGCTTGTCGCGCTGCACGTCGATCATTTAAAAGCCTGTACAGCAGCTTTTGTCTCACTGCTTTGTCCCGCGTGACGTTGAAGTGTCTCTCACGGGATGTCAAATTGTCTTCTGAGAAGATCACTTCTTGTTTCCCTGTTCTCCCAGCCAAGTTTTTTTTTATAATACAGAGGTATGTTTAAACGAATATTTAACCTTAAGAAACATCTTTAATGTTGTGTTTAACGACTGAATACTTGAAGCTGCAATAGTGTGTCTGAGTCAAATTTTTACTTAAGCATTAGGGCACCACATCTCCTGTGAATCTGAATATTTGGGTTTAAAAAGACTGAATCAACCTAGGATGGAGACTTGTCAAGAAGCAGTTGTACTTCATTATATTTTGCGATGAATGGATCCAGACGTTAAAGTAGGTCAATTTCAAGGGGTTATACTGTACTGAAACAATGGAATAAGTTGTCAGTACCTAAAGTGTGAGATATTTGAAATCAATCCATTTCAGTCTTTGAATAGTCTTCAGTAATACTTTTCTTTTCTTCTTTTTTAAGCTACACATACAACCTCAAAACATGAAAGAAAATTTAAGAATCACTGTGTTTTTTTATTTGCATTTTCCATACCAACCCTACTTTTTCTGATTTGGAGATGTAAAATAGATAAAACATTATAAATGAAAACTAACTCTTATTCTGTCCTGTTCAATGGAAATTAAGTCAGAACAGCCATTAAATGTTAGAATGCCATACTTCAGTTGTTCATTAAACATCATATCATTGGTCAGTGGGTGGAAATGAAAATAACTGTATGTATAACAAGTTGACAAATACAAGAAAGCAGCAATAAGTACAATATGTTGGTTTAAAGTTAAACTCTGCACATCTATGCATGATACTGTTGAACATTTGATATGATTCATTCTGTATTGGCAAATTTAAAAAAATGGAATAATATAGGGAACCAAAGCCTGTGTTTTTTTTTACTAGCAAAAGCTATAAAGGAAGATATAAATTGCTTCTGAACATTTTGTATTGGCCATCATTCTAATTTTACTTCTAATAACTGCAGAAAATGCTGCCATTACTTTTAAAATGAAGCCATTCTCTTAGACCAAATCTTAACCAAATAGCTATAAAGTCATACTGTATATCCTGCTTTCTGCACACATTCTTAATGTTATTAATAGAGTCACAGTAACAGAAATTGGTACAGATGACTAAAATTATAATTTGTCAGATATTTTAGTGCATAAATCAGATTTAAATCTAAATGTATGTAATAATTATAGAGGACATACATAAAATATGTTTTCTTCCTAAAATCTCTGAAAAAAGAATAGTTTTTCACATTCATCATTTTTCACACTACAAACTTTAAAGCATCACTTTGGATTTCACCAAGATTTGCAGCACAGACACATTTCTGATTTGTTTATATCTGATATGTTTCAACAGAAGAAGCTATAATTAATATATTGTTTGATTTTAACACAGCACAAATAGAAAACCTACAGTATGTGAGAATGCTATTTATTGAATTTAAATTGGCCCTCTACACCATTAGTTACCCTGTTGAAGTTAGTAACAAAGCTAAGTAAGGGTCTTTGGCCTAAACACCACCTTTTGTAAAGTTATTTGGAGTGTTCAGCTTGGAGAACCAGTAAACAAGAGCCTTCCAGGATTCTGGGCTCAGCTTATTACTATTTTTATTGTTTATGCATAATTGTGTTACGAAGTATGACACAAACTCTATTATTACGTTTCCTGATGACAAAACTGTAGTGGGTCTATCTGCCAGCAATGACAAAATATCTTAGAGGGAAGAGGTTAAACTCTTTACTGAATGGTGTGATGATGTGATAACAACAAGCTGTCACTCAGTATTTGTTCTTTTTCACGTAAATGGGCTCTCTTTTGAAAGACTGTGTTGTTTAATGTTTTTACAGATCCTTTCATGTTTCCTAAATATCACCTCTCCTAGGCTTAATAGTACCTTCATCTTTTGAGAACTGAAAAATCAGTCTGTCCACAAAGGTCCTTATTTACCTTTCAAAGGGATATTGGAGAGCTCACTGAGTACCTACATCACAGTTTAATATGGCCACTCCATTGTGGCACCCAGCAAGTCTCTGTACTGGGTGGCTATGACAACCCAGTTCCACACTGTGTGTTTTACTCTAATTGGTTATTTACCTTGCTTTGTTCAGTAAACTGCATCTGCTGCACTATGTTATTGTGCTGTACACTGTGTTGTCTCTGCACATTTGACTAATTATTTTCATTGTTCTAAAAGGTATTATAACAGTAAATTAAATTGAATTTGTGGCCCAGTAGCTTGCCAGGCTTATGTAATTATGACATTTTTTTAATCTTTGAAATTACATTTGTACTTCTTCAATTGTATTTTCTGTAGGAGCCAAAATAAGAGAATGGCACAAAATAATTAGTTGCTATTGTTTCTAATTTAGAATGATTAATACAGTTTTTGAATATCAATATTTTTATAGAAATACCCATTGATCTATACATCTTCCAAATCCATTTAGTAATTGTTAAATGAAAGCAAATATGAGAGGTGTTAGTATTTTGTACAACATATTGTTTTAAGGATGCTGTCATTATTGGAACAGATATTTTGGTTAGCCAAGTCATCGTTGTAATGGCTAAGAGATGCAAATCGTAGGACACTATGGGAATGACAGATAACAAGATGAATCGTAATGCAGAAAAGGACAGGATCTAAACTAGAAAAGCAGCCAATCTTTCATCAATGCCAAAACATGAATCAAAAGTCAGAGTTAGATAAACAAGAGCTTTAGTTTGTTAATAAGAATCTCAAAAGGCTTCAGAAAGTATCCACAAATTTAAACAAAGAGTTACTTATGACCCCATCTTAAATATGCTCATACTGATGAAATCATGTGACTTCCAGAGATACAGCACCTAGCATCCCACTGTTACATCCTATCAACAGGTACTCAAAATGGTGGGTCCAATTAACTTCCTTAGTATTATGTTTACCCCCTGAAAAACAAGCCAAAATCACTGAATTTTTTTCAATAAGAAAAATGTTATTGCATGTAACAGAAACAAGTAAATACTAAAACGACAACATCAATACAGTAGGAAAGGTATGTCTAGAGTTCACTGTTGTACTGATGCAGACTTACAGTAGTTCGCATCCTTTGTGTGATATGTTATGAACAGTCACCAATGCACAGCCTGATGTTCCAATCAGGACAACAGAAGTGTATTTTTTTGTTTACGTTTCTTACTATATTTTATCTGTTGCTTGAAAATTAGAGGGTAGAATGTCAGTGCCTGATCCACACAATCAACACACCCCTTGTGTAATTTTAGACAATCGCGGTGCAAGGCTTAGTGACTTCAACATTTCCCCGACACAAGCAACAGTTGCTGCATTGTGAACCATGGTTAGGTGGCTAACATTTTGCTTGTCCTTCTACTTGATCATAATCATTATAACTTTTTGCTATGAATCTGCTGTCACACCATGGTGAAGATTCACACAACCACATTCAACAAACATATTACAGTGGTTCAGTTGTACAGTGCCATATCATGCATCACTGTCACTTTCCGTGTCAACGTTATATGACCAATTCACACTGTCATCACTGTCGCACAATTCAAGCAATGGATTAGTTTAAGTTTGTTCTAAAACTGTCTTTACAACTTTTCATTTGCCATTATGGTTTTGGTTGTAGACTCTGCCCCCTCATGAATACTGATGACTTATCATTAAGTTGTTATAAAGTGGCATAAAGTATAGAAATACTCATAATTTTGTGAAGCATGATGTTATTTCTTCCACTAGATGACAGCAGGATACTGTCTTAAGAGATATTCAGGCTTAATATTATGAAGCAGATCATTACAATCTGCGGTGGGCTGGCGTCCTGCCCAGGGCTTGTTTCCTGCCTTGCGCCCTGTGTTGGCTGGGATTGGCTCCAGCAGACCCCCGTGACCCTGTAGTTAGGATATAGTGGGTTGGTTAATGGATGGATGGATGGATCATTACATGTCACTCTGAAACTGACTTGGGTTTAACCATAATAACACAGAATTCTAAGTCACACTCCAGATTAATGTCAAGGAGGCTAAAAAACAAAATGATACTGCAGTAAATTTCAAAACAAAACAGTAAATAATTAACTACAGTACATAAAAACAAAGTTTTACTAAGGAAACAATATTTTTAGAGTATTTTTGGCTGAATATGTAAGGAAAAAACAGATATTCACACAGAAAATATATAAACCTTAGAAAATATTTATAAAAGAGCAGCAATTATAACATTTGTAAACTATGTTGAAAAGCTAAGAATAACTATGTTGAAAAGCTAAGAATATTGAACAGCCAGGAGCAAGATCTTTCTAAAAGTCATCTAATCAACTGGCCAGTACCAATTTAATGGAAAGAAAGCACTGATAAATGTAAAATAGTCCACATTATATATATAATAAGCTTGGTTGGTTTTAGAAGAAAACATCTGCTCTGTAAGTATGGTATGTTCTGATTAAAAAGTGATCAAAACTAATAAATACAATTTAAAAAGTTCCAAGTTTGGTCTTCCTGAATTTGTGATTGTGGATCTCTATCATTGGAAACTTTTGGACAGCATAATTATTTTTGGACAAAAAGTAGCTTTGTAACAAAATGTATTTAGTTGTAGCTTATTGAATTGTTTTTGAACCTTTCTGCTTTCCTTTCTTATTTTTGTGTCTGTTTACCAAGAAATATTTATTTGTTTATCATTAGCTTCCATCAAGAAAATTTTAAATATATTTATATTCCTTAACTTTTTTGGATTGCAATTGGTTGTAATAACGTCACAGGTGCAGGTGCTACAGCAATTAAAGGAACTATACATCAAGTAATTCTTTGAATCCTGTAAGACGTCATGCCAGGGGAGTAGGAAATCCATGCCGGGAGTTATGGACAACATTTTGGTAAACAAGAAGGTTAAAGGTGTTAAAGTAAATTATTGGGTTTAAATATCATGTTTATACCTCAGTGGGTTAAGTATTTAAGATCAGACCTAATTTGGAGATAAAAAAAATAATGATATAGAGAACTCAAACAGCAAATTGGAAACTTGAGATCCTGAGTCATTAGATATGTTGCCAAATGTGGTGATACTGCTCTGCACACCAACCAGAAAAGTAATAGGATTGCCCCTAATAAGTAAGACTGAATTAAAAAAAAGTGAGAGTTAAGGAGTGTAAGCTTTGTCAGAAACCTAACTACTTCTTTGTCTTTTGCTGTATAGTAAGTACATGTGAAACTAGTGGGCCCGATTTCAGAGAGTGGTGTATCCATCACAAAAAAATAAAAGGAGTGGGAAGAAGGTGTCATTTCATTAACAAACTTAAATTGAGGGGTAATGTTCATTTTATGGCTAGCCAGTCTGAAATGAAGAGCTAGGAGCACAGAAGACTAGGAGAAAAGAGGATGAGGAGGAGAGAGAGGGCACCTAGCACCTTTCAAAATGTGTGTGTAAGTAAATGTAATTGAATGAAGAAGTATATAGGAAAAGGGAAAAATCAATACCCAGCACAGCCAAGGAAGAATAGAACTGACTACTGGACATGCTGAGGGGAAGAAGAATAGTTCATTTTGCAAAAGGACATAGTTTAGAAGAAGTTGAATACATGGGTGAGAATTGAATCGTGTTCCTTTTTTCATCTTTTAGTAAATTTATTAAAAGCATGTGACATTCCATACAATGAATTCAAACTTAACAAAACTAAATTTAATTCAACTCACATCCATTTGAAAGAGAGGAAGGCCAAAAGCAGGAGGAAAACTTCGAAAGCAGTAAAGAGGGAAAGAAGCCCTTCTCCCCAATATAAATCCTTATTCTAAAATGTTATTGATTAGATCCTGCCAGGTCTTAAAAAGTTTTGCACAGATCCTCATGTGAGAATTTGATGTATTTCACTTTCAAATAGTATATGTTTTGCTTTATCAATAGCTAAAGGCTAGGGAGAGAGAAATTAAAAAAGAGGAGGGCAATCCTGTGTGTCTACCTCAGATATCTGAAAGAATGGCAGTATAATTAAGTTGGTGAGAATGACAATGAAGGTGGGTTAATAAAGTGTTCTGACCATATTGCTGTAGACCTCCCCAAACTCCATCCAATATGTAACCTGTCAGAGAGAAGACCAGTTGGTTTGGTCACATACCATTACAGTTAATCAACAATGTTTTCTTCAGAGAAAATAACATTTATCCTATTGTGACCTTAAATAATGATACAATGGTCTGGAACATTGGATGCATAATAACCACTTGTTTTTAAATAAGAACAAGTTCGGTTAAATAATGGTGTTGAATCCCTATAAATTCGAAATTTTTTAGATTCTTTAAAGGAAGATGATTAAGAGAACCTACTTGAACCTCTTTTTTCAGCTAAAAAATCCAGAGAGTAAGTTTTTTTGCCTTGTGTATCATACTAAAAAATAATGTACTAATTTCAAGCATAACTGACTACTCCAGTGACTTATTCACATTCTATATAAATCACTTATTTGTAGCTTTCAGTCATTTTAAAATGCTGACTTAGGAATGTCTAAGCTAGGAAGTACAGCCATAAAACTCTTGTACTCATACCTCTATACTCACTTCCATTTAAATTTAGGGCTGATTTCAAAATTTTCTTTTTAACATATAAAGTTTTTAATGATTTGGTCCCCAATAACTTAAGAGAAGTTAGGGTTAGGGTTACATCCCAGAGCAGATATTAATAGCACAAGAAGATGGCCTTCTAAAAGTTCCAAGGATAAAGATCCTAAAACTCTGCTTTGCTTTGGTTAAAGTATACTAGTTTATTCTAGCATACCTTAATTAGAAGGGCTGATTATACTGGTCATATTGCAACTACGTTTTTTTGTTGTTTCCTTAAAAAATAAAAGCCTAGTTGTCTGTTAACTTACCCGCCTTTACTTTGTGGTCTCTAACTCGCATCCGAGCATGACAGACAAATTTTAAGTTAAAGTTCATATTTGGCAAGAGTTGATATTTAGTTCACAGTTTGTTGTTTTTCAAGTATTATTTTGTATATTTTGTTAATAATTCTGTTTTAGTTTTGTTCTGTCTATTATTTGTTTAATGTGTTTATCTTTAAAAATATATTTTAGTGTTGTAATACATTAGCATTGTATGTATTAGTTTTCTTTGTTATGTGCCCTGTCTCCTGTATGTGGAGCACAAGAAGGCGGGGCCACCTCATTATGCAATTGGCGTAGTCAGAATTGCATTTATTAGTTTGATTACTATTTTTCAGATTTTTTCTTTTTTGTATTTGTCTGCTTAATGTTTTGACTTTAAGACCTATTTTTGCCCCTTTCCTTGCCATTGTTGTAATCCTCTTTCTTAAAATACATTCTTTAAATATTAATAAATATTTTTGCTTTGCACTCTCCCTCACCATAACCTATCGTCTATGGCAGAGGAGCGAAAGCTTTAGTTTCATCAATCTCCAGTTTTCAACGGATCTTGATGTGTTAGTGTCTGTCTGTGTGTGTCTGTCTGTCACAGTTTCTTGAGGACATTCTGGAACTAAAATAGCTGGTTGAAAAAAATACCAAACTCAAAAAGTAAGCCTGTTATGAAATGATGATATGCTGATTAGTTTTCATGCCAAATCGTGCAAGAGAAAACGGCAATTAATTATGAATTCTTCTCATCAATTGTTATTGTAATGACCTATTTTATGATCAGAAAAATCAGCTTCAGAGTGGTAAATAATTATTGAAATGTTATACAATAGTTCAGGTAACTTGGTTCCTAGGGCACAAAGCCTGCTGACGTTCACATCCGAATTTTTTGTTTTTCCTTTGGATTTGGATAGGTTTTTTCTCTCCTCTTAAAGGATAAGCTTTGAACCTTAAAACCCTTAGCACAGTTTGGGCCTGTGCAGGCTTAAAACCTGCCTCTTGAGTTAGGGTTAGGCTATCTGGGGTGAGGTAATAAGGACAGGTCTTGCCACTTTTTGAGCTTGTGTTGTGGCAGTAATCACAAGCTGATAAAAAGAGAGCAACGTTGTAAATGCTGACACTGGATTATAAAGTGAGAAGTGGACATTTTGCCATTGGATCCTTGAGTTTATACAAGTCAAGTCCTTAGATGATAATTTGTTCACAGATATGTCCATCAAGTTTAGAAAAGGTGAGTTATAGTCATTATAGGGTTCAGCAGTTGAAGACTCAGATATCTGTTGTGGCGGACGGCTGGGGATGGTACCCAGCTGGGACGCCCAGGAGGACCGAGGGGGCGACCACCCTGGTTGCACTGGGGACCACGGGTTCAGAGCTTGGAAGCTCAACCCTGTAGGGGCCCGTGGTCACCGCCAGGGGGCGCCCTGGTGCCTAAAGAGCCCTGGTCCTCAGCACTTCCACCACACCAGGAAGTGCTGGGGGGAAGAAAACTGGGGACACCCAGAGGGCTTCTGGGTGCGCAGCCGGCACTTCCACCACACAGGGGAGTGTCCGCGGAGGAAGGTCGGGGAGCAGCTGGAGCCCATCCGGGCTGCTATAAAAGGGGCCGCCTCCCTTCATTCGGAGACAAGAGTCGGGTGGAAGCGGACTGGAGTCTGGAGAGTGAGGAGTAGAGGCGGCCAGAAGACAGGCACTGGATTGCGAGGCCTGGACATTGGGGGATTGGTGCTGGATGCACTGGGTTTGTGCACTTGACTTAAAACATTGTAAATATTGTATATAATAAATATGTGTGTGCTGGGTGACAAATCGTTGTCCGTCTGTCTGTGTCCGGGCCACGTTCCACACTGGTCATGTTATCAAAAATATCATTTTACTGTGATTGATGCTGCATTTTCAGAAGGAGAGGTCCAGATATAGCCTGCCAGAGAGGCACTGGTATAGCAGTTCAACAGAGAAACACACCCTTTGGTTAAGTTTCAATGTGGGGCTGTAGCTCAAATGTGTAACTACAACTGAGGTTTTTAGGGACAAGCAAAAGAAAACATCACAGTGCCACTTTGTCCTCCACTATTCTGCTTTTGCTCATAGTGTTCTGCAATGGCACTTGATGCCACTACCGCTTTTTCATTCTCTTGCTCCTGACCATGAAATCTGACTGAGAACTTCTGGATTCAGTGGTCACTGAATCAACACCAAACTTTTTTATTTGACTTCAGCTTATACAGTTTTGGATTTCAGGATGTGCTTATAACAATATAAAATGCTTAAGAGGAGAACAATAACCAATGGGTAAAAGTCAGTAAAACTGTGAATAAATGTATCCCGCCATAAAAATAATCAGTTTCTCTCTAACTACACCATGCCCAAGCATTATTACACTGTGGCTTTCTGACCTTCATCTGTAAGCAGAGAGTTCAAGATTACAAAAGCAGAACAGACTACTGTGAATCCTGAAGCAGACAATGCCAGTTGGTTCACACCAGTGAGCAAGTAGCGCAGATCTCTTATGGGTTGGTTGCATCCAGAGAGATTTTCTATTTTGTTTGCAAACTTCTTGTCACAATCTACCTATTGCACAGTGAGGGCTTTGCTAGAATAGGCATGTTTTTGCCGTTTTAGGGAATCTTTATCATTCTTTCACTTTGACCCTCCAGTGAGCTGAGTTTCTGTTTCTGTTCTAATTAGTCCAGTCTTTAGTGTTGTCAAAAGAGTTTTTTTGCTGGCAGAGTAGTAGTCTACTGTATGTTCATTTATGTTAAGTAATTCACCTTTGTTTTGTATACTATCATTTTATTTTTGCACCAGTATTAAATAATGTCTTCTGAATGCAAGCCAACTTTTTGGTAAAACAAATGAAAGTGAATCAGTCTGTCTTAGTCACAATTTTTCTGCTTAGTTGGTTGGTTCTGTTTAACATCAGAAAATAGTCACTGTAAGGCAATACATGTAAAGACAGTTGGAGCTGTAGGCAACAATCTGTAAACATTCTACATTCATTTTAATAAAAACTGTTCTGTCTGTTCGTTCAGTTTTTGCT